>NW_028250891.1:0-107311 GCF_964263255.1 Lissotriton vulgaris | reverse complement strand
GATTAAATGTTAAAATTTCATCATTATAGACCATTTTGGGAACATTCCACAGGTTCGGAGTCATCGTTTTTCATCCGAAAATTGATTTTTTGGACTGTACCAAAAATGATTCAAAATGTCAATTGGATCGTTCCTCATGTTGAATAACCACTTTTTAAACCCTCACAGTGGATGTACCATGTTACAACGCATACCGTTACAACTACCTACTATTACAACGCGACCATTACAACGCATACCATTACAACGCATATCGCTTTGAGGTGCTGGATAGCGGTAAGTATAATTTACTATTCTAACTCCAGTCCCCGTGGACACTAGGGAAGGTGTTGGATAGTAAATTATACTTATTCCCTATCCTAGAGCGCCCCCCAGCGCAATGCGTTGTAATGGTATGCGTTGTAAAAGATGCGTTGTAATAGTAGGTAGTTGTAAAAGATGCGTTGTAACAGGTGTATACCCTCACAGTGACCAAAATTGCCATTTTTACAGAGTTTTGCTTACTCAAAAGCTTCAATTTTGACCCGTTTCAGGCACAGAAATGACTTTAAACACACTTATTTTAGTTGACAAAGTCATAATTCACATCCAACAGTCATTTAGAGTCAAAAGATTAAATGTTGAAATTTCATCATTATAGACCATTTTGGGATCGTTCGACAGGTCCGGAGTCATCGTTTTTCATCCGAAAATTGATTTTTTGGACTGTACCAAAAATGATTCAATATGTCAATTGGATCATGCCTCATGTTGAATAACCACTTTTTAAACCCTCACAGTGACCAAAATTGCCATTTTTACAGAGTTTTGCTTGCTCAAAAGCTTCAATTCTGACCCGTTTCAGGCACAGAAATGACTTTAAACACACTTATTCTAGTTGACAAAGTCATAATTCACATCCAACAGTCATTTAGAGTCAAAAGATTAAATGTTAAAATTTCATCATTATAGACCATTTTGGGAACATTCCACAGGTCCGGAGTCATCGTTTTTCATCCGAAAATTGATTTTTTGGACTGTACCAAAAATGATTCAAAATGTCAATTGGATCGTTCCTCATGTTGAATAACCACTTTTTAAACCCTCACAGTGACCAAAATTGCCATTTTTACAGAGTTTTGCTTACTCAAAAGCTTCAATTTTGACCCATTTCAGGCACAGAAATGACTTTAAACACACTTATTTTAGTTGACAAAGTCATAATTCACATCCAACAGTAATTTAGAGTCAAAAGATTAAATGTTAAAATTTCATCATTATAGACCATTTTGGGAACATTCCACAGGTCCGGAGTCATCGTTTTTCATCCGAAAATTGATTTTTTGGACTGTACCAAAAATGATTCAAAATGTCAATTGGATCGTTCCTCATGTTGAATAACCACTTTTTAAACCCTCACAGTGACCAAAATTGCCATTTTTACAGAGTTTTGCTTACTCAAAAGCTTCAATTTTGACCCATTTCAGGCACAGAAATGACTTTAAACACACTTATTTTAGTTGACAAAGTCATAATTCACATCCAACAGTCATTTAGAGTCAAAAGATTAAATGTTAAAATTTCATCATTATAGACCATTTTGGGAACGTTCGACAGGTCCGGAGTCATCGTTTTTCATCCGAAAATTGATTTTTTGGACTGTACCAAAAATGATTCAAAATGTCAATTGGATCGTGCCTCATGTTGAATAACCACTTTTTAAACCCTCACAGTGACCAAAATTGCCATTTTTACAGAGTTCTGCTTACTCAAAAGCTTCAATTTTGACCCGTTTCAGGCACAGAAATGACTTTAAACACACTTATTCTAGTTGACAAAGTCATAATTCACATCCAACAGTCATTTAGAGTCAAAAGATTAAATGTTAAAATTTCATCATTATAGACAATTTTGGGATCGTTCGACAGGTCCGGAGTCATCGTTTTTCATCAGAAAATTGATTTTTTGGACTGTACCAAAAATGATTCAAAATGTCAATTGGATCGTGCCTCATGTTGAATAACCACTTTTTAAACCCTCACAGTGACCAAAATTGCCATTTTTACAGAGTTTTGCTTACTCAAAAGCTTCAATTTTGACCCGTTTCAGGCACAGAAATGACTTTAAACACCCTTATTTTAGTTGAAAAAGTCATAATTCACATCCAACAGTCATTTAGAGTCAAAAGATTAAATGTTGAAATTTCATCCATTTTGACCATTTGGGATCGTTCGACAGGTCCGGAGTCATCGTTTTTCATCCGAAAATTGATTTTTTGGACTGTACCAAAAATGATTCAAAATGTCAATTGGATCGTGCCTCATGTTGAATAACCACTTTTTAAACCCTCACAGTGACCAAAATTGCCATTTTTAGTTTTGCTTACTCAAAAGCTTCAATTTTGACCCGTTTCAGGCACAGAAATGACTTTAAACACACTTATTTTAGTTGACAACGTCATAATTCACATCCAACAGTAATTTAGAGTCAAAAGAATAAATGTTAAAATTTCATCATTATAGACCATTTTGGGATCGTTCGACAGGTCCGGAGTCATCGTTTTTCATCCGAAAATTGATTTTTTGGACTGTACCAAAAATGATTCAAAATGTCAATTGGATCGTTCCTCATGTTGAATAACCACTTTTTAAACCCTCACAGTGACCAAAATTGCCATTTTTACAGAGTTTTGCTTACTCAAAAGCTTCAATTTTGACCCGTTTCAGGCACAGAAATGACTTTAAACACACTTATTTTAGTTGACAAAGTCATAATTCACATCCAACAGTCATTTAGAGTCAAAAGATTAAATGTTGAAATTTCATCATTATAGACCATTTTGGGATCGTTCGACAGGTCCGGAGTCATCGTTTTTCATCCGAAAATTGATTTTTTGGACTGTACCAAAAATGATTCAAAATGTCAATTGGATCATGCCTCATGTTGAATAACCACTTTTTAAACCCTCACAGTGACCAAAATTGCCATTTTTACAGAGTTTTGCTTGCTCAAAAGCTTCAATTCTGACCCGTTTCAGGCACAGAAATGACTTTAAACACACTTATTCTAGTTGACAAAGTCATAATTCACATCCAACAGTCATTTAGAGTCAAAAGATTAAATGTTAAAATTTCATCATTATAGACCATTTTGGGAACATTCCACAGGTCCGGAGTCATCGTTTTTCATCCGAAAATTGATTTTTTGGACTGTACCAAAAATGATTCAAAATGTCAATTGGATCGTTCCTCATGTTGAATAACCACTTTTTAAACCCTCACAGTGACCAAAATTGCCATTTTTACAGAGTTTTGCTTACTCAAAAGCTTCAATTTTGACCCATTTCAGGCACAGAAATGACTTTAAACACACTTATTTTAGTTGACAAAGTCATAATTCACATCCAACAGTAATTTAGAGTCAAAAGATTAAATGTTAAAATTTCATCATTATAGACCATTTTGGGAACATTCCACAGGTCCGGAGTCATCGTTTTTCATCCGAAAATTGATTTTTTGGACTGTACCAAAAATGATTCAAAATGTCAATTGGATCGTTCCTCATGTTGAATAACCACTTTTTAAACCCTCACAGTGACCAAAATTGCCATTTTTACAGAGTTTTGCTTACTCAAAAGCTTCAATTTTGACCCATTTCAGGCACAGAAATGACTTTAAACACACTTATTTTAGTTGACAAAGTCATAATTCACATCCAACAGTCATTTAGAGTCAAAAGATTAAATGTTAAAATTGCATCATTATAGACCATTTTGGGAACGTTCGACAGGTCCGGAGTCATCGTTTTTCATCCGAAAATTGATTTTTTGGACTGTACCAAAAATGATTCAAAATGTCAATTGGATCGTGCCTCATGTTGAATAACCACTTTTTAAACCCTCACAGTGACCAAAATTGCCATTTTTACAGAGTTCTGCTTACTCAAAAGCTTCAATTTTGACCCGTTTCAGGCACAGAAATGACTTTAAACACACTTATTCTAGTTGACAAAGTCATAATTCACATCCAACAGTCATTTAGAGTCAAAAGATTAAATGTTAAAATTTCATCATTATAGACAATTTTGGGATCGTTCGACAGGTCCGGAGTCATCGTTTTTCATCAGAAAATTGATTTTTTGGACTGTACCAAAAATGATTCAAAATGTCAATTGGATCGTGCCTCATGTTGAATAACCACTTTTTAAACCCTCACAGTGACCAAAATTGCCATTTTTACAGAGTTTTGCTTACTCAAAAGCTTCAATTTTGACCCGTTTCAGGCACAGAAATGACTTTAAACACCCTTATTTTAGTTGAAAAAGTCATAATTCACATCCAACAGTCATTTAGAGTCAAAAGATTAAATGTTGAAATTTCATCCATTTTGACCATTTGGGATCGTTCGACAGGTCCGGAGTCATCGTTTTTCATCCGAAAATTGATTTTTTGGACTGTACCAAAAATGATTCAAAATGTCAATTGGATCGTGCCTCATGTTGAATAACCACTTTTTAAACCCTCACAGTGACCAAAATTGCCATTTTTAGTTTTGCTTACTCAAAAGCTTCAATTTTGACCCGTTTCAGGCACAGAAATGACTTTAAACACACTTATTTTAGTTGACAAAGTCATAATTCACATCCAACAGTAATTTAGAGTCAAAAGAATAAATGTTAAAATTTCATCATTATAGACCATTTTGGGATCGTTCGACAGGTCCGGAGTCATCGTTTTTCATCCGAAAATTGATTTTTTGGACTGTACCAAAAATGATTCAAAATGTCAATTGGATCGTTCCTCATGTTGAATAACCACTTTTTAAACCCTCACAGTGACCAAAATTGCCATTTTTACAGAGTTTTGCTTACTCAAAAGCTTCAATTTTGACCCGTTTCAGGCACAGAAATGACTTTAAACACACTTATTTTAGTTGACAAAGTCATAATTCACATCCAACAGTCATTTAGAGTCAAAAGATTAAATGTTGAAATTTCATCATTATAGACCATTTTGGGATCGTTCGACAGGTCCGGAGTCATCGTTTTTCATCCGAAAATTGATTTTTTGGACTGTACCAAAAATGATTCAAAATGTCAATTGGATCATGCCTCATGTTGAATAACCACTTTTTAAACCCTCACAGTGACCAAAATTGCCATTTTTACAGAGTTTTGCTTGCTCAAAAGCTTCAATTCTGACCCGTTTCAGGCACAGAAATGACTTTAAACACACTTATTCTAGTTGACAAAGTCATAATTCACATCCAACAGTCATTTAGAGTCAAAAGATTAAATGTTAAAATTTCATCATTATAGACCATTTTGGGAACATTCCACAGGTCCGGAGTCATCGTTTTTCATCCGAAAATTGATTTTTTGGACTGTACCAAAAATGATTCAAAATGTCAATTGGATCGTTCCTCATGTTGAATAACCACTTTTTAAACCCTCACAGTGACCAAAATTGCCATTTTTACAGAGTTTTGCTTACTCAAAAGCTTCAATTTTGACCCATTTCAGGCACAGAAATGACTTTAAACACACTTATTTTAGTTGACAAAGTCATAATTCACATCCAACAGTAATTTAGAGTCAAAAGATTAAATGTTAAAATTTCATCATTATAGACCATTTTGGGAACATTCCACAGGTCCGGAGTCATCGTTTTTCATCCGAAAATTGATTTTTTGGACTGTACCAAAAATGATTCAAAATGTCAATTGGATCGTTCCTCATGTTGAATAACCACTTTTTAAACCCTCACAGTGACCAAAATTGCCATTTTTACAGAGTTTTGCTTACTCAAAAGCTTCAATTTTGACCCATTTCAGGCACAGAAATGACTTTAAACACACTTATTTTAGTTGACAAAGTCATAATTCACATCCAACAGTCATTTAGAGTCAAAAGATTAAATGTTAAAATTTCATCATTATAGACCATTTTGGGAACGTTCGACAGGTCCGGAGTCATCGTTTTTCATCCGAAAATTGATTTTTTGGACTGTACCAAAAATGATTCAAAATGTCAATTGGATCGTGCCTCATGTTGAATAACCACTTTTTAAACCCTCACAGTGACCAAAATTGCAATTTTTACAGAGTTCTGCTTACTCAAAAGCTTCAATTTTGACCCGTTTCAGGCACAGAAATGACTTTAAACACACTTATTCTAGTTGACAAAGTCATAATTCACATCCAACAGTCATTTAGAGTCAAAAGATTAAATGTTAAAATTTCATCATTATAGACAATTTTGGGATCGTTCGACAGGTCCGGAGTCATCGTTTTTCATCCGAAAATTGATTTTTTGGACTGTACCAAAAATGATTCAAAATGTCAATTGGATCGTGCCTCATGTTGAATAACCACTTTTTAAACCCTCACAGTGACCAAAATTGCCATTTTTACAGAGTTTTGCTTACTCAAAAGCTTCAATTTTGACCCGTTTCAGGCACAGAAATGACTTTAAACACACTTATTTTAGTTGAAAAAGTCATAATTCACATCCAACAGTCATTTAGAGTCAAAAGATTAAATGTTGAAATTTCATCCATTTTGACCATTTGGGATCGTTCGACAGGTCCGGAGTCATCGTTTTTCATCCGAAAATTGATTTTTTGGACTGTACCAAAAATGATTCAAAATGTCAATTGGATCGTGCCTCATGTTGAATAACCACTTTTTAAACCCTCACAGTGACCAAAATTGCCATTTTTACAGTTTTGCTTACTCAAAAGCTTCAATTTTGACCCGTTTCAGGCACAGAAATGACTTTAAACACACTTATTTTAGTTGACAAAGTCATAATTCACATCCAACAGTAATTTAGAGTCAAAAGAATAAATGTTAAAATTTCATCATTATAGACCATTTTGGGATCGTTCGACAGGTCCGGAGTCATCGTTTTTCATCCGAAAATTGATTTTTTGGACTGTACCAAAAATGATTCAAAATGTCAATTGGATCATGCCTCATGTTGAAAAACCACTTTTTAAACCCTCACAGTGACCAAAATTTTCATTTTTACAGAGTTTCGCTTACTCAAAAGCTTCAATTTTGACCCATTTCAGGCACAGAAATGACTTTAAACACACTTATTTTAGTTGACAAAGTCATAATTCACATCCAACAGTCATTTAGAGTCAAAAGAATAAATGTTAAAATTTCATCATTATAGACCATTTTGGGAACGTTCGACAGGTCCGGAGTCATCGTTTTTCATCCGAAAATTGATTTTTTGGACTGTACCAAAAATGATTCAAAATGTCAATTGGATCGTGCCTCATGTTGAATAACCACTTTTTAAACCCTCACAGTGACCAAAATTGCCATTTTTACAGAGTTTCACTTACTCAAAAGCTTCAATTTTGACCCATTTCAGGCACAGAAATGACTTTAAACACACTTATTTTAGTTGACAAAGTCATAATTCACATCCAACAGTCATTTAGAGTCAAAAGATTAAATGTTAAAATTTCATAATTATAGACCATTTTGGGAACATTCCACAGGTTCGGAGTCATCGTTTTTCATCCGAAAATTGATTTTTTGGACTGTACCAAAAATGATTCAAAATGTCAATTGGATCTTTCCTCATGTTGAATAACCACTTTTTAAACCCTCACAGTGACCAAAATTGCCATTTTTACAGATTTTTGCTTACTCAAAAGCTTCAATTTTGACCCATTTCAGGCACAGAAATGACTTTAAACACACTTATTTTAGTTGACAAAGTCATAATTCACATCCAACAGTCATTTAGAGTCAAAAGATTAAATGTTAAAATTTCATCATTATAGACCATTTTGGGATCGTTCGACAGGTCCGAAGTCATCGTTTTTCATCCGAAAATTGATTTTTAGGACTGTACCAAAAATGATTCAAAATGTCAATTGGATCGTGCCTCATGTTGAATAACCACTTTTTAAACCCTCACAGTGACCAAAATTGCCATTTTTACAGAGTTTTGCTTACTCAAAAGCTTCAATTTTGACCCGTTTCAGGCACAGAAATGACTTTAAACACACTTATTTTAGTTGACAAAGTCATAATTCACATCCAACAGTAATTTAGAGTCAAAAGAATAAATGTTAAAATTTCATCATTATAGACCATTTTGGGATCCTTCGACAGAACCGGAGTCATCGTTTTTCATCCGAAAATTGATTTTTTGGACTGTACCAAAAATGATTCAAAATGTCAATTGGATCATGCCTCATGTTGAATAACCACTTTTTAAACCCTCACAATGACCAAAATTGCCATTTTTACAGAGTTTTGCTTACTCAAAAGCTTCAATTTTGACCCGTTTCAGGCACAGAAATGACTTTAAACACACTTATTTTAGTTGACAAAGTCATAATTCACATCCAACAGTAATTTAGAGTCAAAAGAATAAATGTTAAAATTTCATCATTATAGACCATTTTGGGATCGTTCGACAGGTCCGGAGTCATCGTTTTTCGTCCGAAAATTGATTTTTTGGACTGTACCAAAAATGATTCAAAATGTCAATTGGATCATGCCTCATGTTGAATAACCACTTTTTAAACCCTCACAGTGACCAAAATTTCCATTTTTACAGAGTTTCACTTACTCAAAAGCTTCAATTTTGACCCATTTCAGGCACAGAAATGACTTTAAACACACTTATTTTAGTTGCCATGTCATAATTCACATCCAACAGTCATTTAGAGTCAAAAGATTAAATGTTAAAATTTCATAATTATAGACCATTTTGGGAACGTTCGACAGGTCCGGAGTCATCGTTTTTCATCCGAAAATTGATTTTTTGGACTGTACCAGAAATGATTCAAAATGTCAATTGGATCGTGCCTCATGTTGAATAACCACTTTTTAAACCCTCACAGTGACCAAAATTGCCATTTTTACAGAGTTTTGCTTGCTCAAAAGCTTCAATTTTGACCCGTTTCAGGCACAGAAATGACTTTAAACACACTTATTCTAGTTGACAAAGTCATAATTCACATCCAACAGTCATTTAGAGTCAAAAGATTAAAAGTTAAAATTTCATCATTATAGACCATTTTGGGAACATTCCACAGGTTCGGAGTCATCGTTTTTCATCCGAAAATTGATTTTTTGGACTGTACCAAAAATGATTCAAAATGTCAATTGGATCGTTCCTCATGTTGAATAACCACTTTTTAAACCCTCACAGTGGATGTACCATGTTACAACGCATACCGTTACAACTACCTACTATTACAACGCGACCATTACAACGCATACCATTACAACGCATATCGCTTTGAGGTGCTGGATAGCGGTAAGTATAATTTACTATTCTAACTCCAGTCCCCGTGGACACTAGGGAAGGTGTTGGATAGTAAATTATACTTATTCCCTATCCTAGAGCGCCCCCCAGCGCAATGCGTTGTAATGGTATGCGTTGTAAAAGATGCGTTGTAATAGTAGGTAGTTGTAAAAGATGCGTTGTAACAGGTGTATACCCTCACAGTGACCAAAATTGCCATTTTTACAGAGTTTTGCTTACTCAAAAGCTTCAATTTTGACCCGTTTCAGGCACAGAAATGACTTTAAACACACTTATTTTAGTTGACAAAGTCATAATTCACATCCAACAGTCATTTAGAGTCAAAAGATTAAATGTTGAAATTTCATCATTATAGACCATTTTGGGATCGTTCGACAGGTCCGGAGTCATCGTTTTTCATCCGAAAATTGATTTTTTGGACTGTACCAAAAATGATTCAAAATGTCAATTGGATCATGCCTCATGTTGAATAACCACTTTTTAAACCCTCACAGTGACCAAAATTGCCATTTTTACAGAGTTTTGCTTGCTCAAAAGCTTCAATTCTGACCCGTTTCAGGCACAGAAATGACTTTAAACACACTTATTCTAGTTGACAAAGTCATAATTCACATCCAACAGTCATTTAGAGTCAAAAGATTAAATGTTAAAATTTCATCATTATAGACCATTTTGGGAACATTCCACAGGTCCGGAGTCATCGTTTTTCATCCGAAAATTGATTTTTTGGACTGTACCAAAAATGATTCAAAATGTCAATTGGATCGTTCCTCATGTTGAATAACCACTTTTTAAACCCTCACAGTGACCAAAATTGCCATTTTTACAGAGTTTTGCTTACTCAAAAGCTTCAATTTTGACCCATTTCAGGCACAGAAATGACTTTAAACACACTTATTTTAGTTGACAAAGTCATAATTCACATCCAACAGTAATTTAGAGTCAAAAGATTAAATGTTAAAATTTCATCATTATAGACCATTTTGGGAACATTCCACAGGTCCGGAGTCATCGTTTTTCATCCGAAAATTGATTTTTTGGACTGTACCAAAAATGATTCAAAATGTCAATTGGATCGTTCCTCATGTTGAATAACCACTTTTTAAACCCTCACAGTGACCAAAATTGCCATTTTTACAGAGTTTTGCTTACTCAAAAGCTTCAATTTTGACCCATTTCAGGCACAGAAATGACTTTAAACACACTTATTTTAGTTGACAAAGTCATAATTCACATCCAACAGTCATTTAGAGTCAAAAGATTAAATGTTAAAATTTCATCATTATAGACCATTTTGGGAACGTTCGACAGGTCCGGAGTCATCGTTTTTCATCCGAAAATTGATTTTTTGGACTGTACCAAAAATGATTCAAAATGTCAATTGGATCGTGCCTCATGTTGAATAACCACTTTTTAAACCCTCACAGTGACCAAAATTGCCATTTTTACAGAGTTCTGCTTACTCAAAAGCTTCAATTTTGACCCGTTTCAGGCACAGAAATGACTTTAAACACACTTATTCTAGTTGACAAAGTCATAATTCACATCCAACAGTCATTTAGAGTCAAAAGATTAAATGTTAAAATTTCATCATTATAGACAATTTTGGGATCGTTCGACAGGTCCGGAGTCATCGTTTTTCATCCGAAAATTGATTTTTTGGACTGTACCAAAAATGATTCAAAATGTCAATTGGATCGTGCCTCATGTTGATTAACCACTTTTTAAACCCTCACAGTGACCAAAATTGCCATTTTTACAGTTTTGCTTACTCAAAAGCTTCAATTTTGACCCGTTTCAGGCACAGAAATGACTTTAAACACACTTATTTTAGTTGACAAAGTCATAATTCACATCCAACAGTAATTTAGAGTCAAAAGAATAAATGTTAAAATTTCATCATTATAGACCATTTTGGGATCGTTCGACAGGTCCGGAGTCATCGTTTTTCATCCAAAAATTGATTTTTTGGACTGTACCAAAAATGATTCAAAATGTCAATTGGATTATGCCTCATGTTGAAAAACCACTTTTTAAACCCTCACAGTGACCAAAATTTCCATTTTTACAGAGTTTCGCTTACTCAAAAGCTTCAATTTTGACCCATTTCAGGCACAGAAATGACTTTAAACACACTTATTTTAGTTGACAAAGTCATAATTCACATCCAACAGTCATTTAGAGTCAAAAGAATAAATGTTAAAATTTCATCATTATAGACCATTTTGGGAACGTTCCACAGGTCCGGAGTCATCGTTTTTCATCCGAAAATTGATTTTTTGGACTGTACCAAAAATGATTCAAAATGTCAATTGGATCGTGCCTCATGTTGAATAACCACTTTTTAAACCCTCACAGTGACCAAAATTGCCATTTTTACAGAGTTTTGCTTGCTCAAAAGCTTCAATTTTGACCCGTTTCAGGCACAGAAATGACTTTAAACACACTTATTCTAGTTGACAAAGTCAAAAATTCACATCCAACAGTCATTTAGAGTCAAAAGATTAAATGTTAAAATTTCATCATTATAGACCATTTTGGGAACATTCCACATGTCCGGAGTCATCGTTTTTCGACCGAAAATTGATTTTTTGGACTGTACCAAAAATGATTCAAAATGTCAATTGGATCGTTCCTCATGTTGAATAACCACTTTTTAAACCCTCACAGTGACCAAAATTGCCATTTTTACAGAGTTTTGCTTACTCAAAAGCTTCAATTTTGACCCATTTCAGGCACAGAAATGACTTTAAACACACTTATTTTAGTTGACAAAGTCATAATTCACATCCAACAGTCATTTAGAGTCAAAAGATTAAATGTTAAAATTTCATCATTATAGACCATTTTGGGATCGTTCGACAGGTCCGAAGTCATCGTTTTTCATCCGAAAATTGATTTTTTGGACTGTACCAAAAATGATTCAAAATGTCAATTGGATCGTTCCTCATGTTGAATAACCACTTTTTAAACCCTCACAGTGACCAAAATTGCCATTTTTACAGAGTTTTGCTTACTCAAAAGCTTCAATTTTGACCCATTTCAGGCACATAAATGACTTTAAACACACTTATTTTAGTTGACAAAGTCATAATTCACATCCAACAGTCATTTAGAGTCAAAAGATTAAATGTTAAAATTTCATCCATATTGACCATTTTGGGATCGTTCGACAGGTCCGGAGTCATCGTTTTTCATCCGAAAGTTAATTTTTTGGACAGTACCAAAAATGATTCAAAATGTCAATTGGATCGTGCCTCATGTTGAATAACCACTTTTTAAACCCTCACAGTGACCAAAATTGCCATTTTTACAGAGTTTTGCTTACTCAAAAGCTTCAATTTTGACCCGTTTCAGGCACAGAATTGACTTTAAACACACGTATTTTAGTTGAAAAAGTCATAATTCACATCCAACAGTCATTTAGAGTCAAAAGATTAAATGTTGAAATTTCATCCATATTGACCATTTGGGATCGTTCGACAGGTCCGGAGTCATCGTTTTTCATCCGAAAATTGATTTTTTGGACTGTACTAAAAATGATTCAAAATGTCAATTGGATCGTGCCTCATGTTGAATAACCACTTTTTAAACCCTCACAGTGACCAAAATTGCCATTTTTACAGAGTTTTGCTTACTCAAAAGCTTCAATTTTGACCCGTTTCAGGCACAGAAATGACTTTAAACACACTTATTTTAGTTGAAAAAGTCATAATTCACATCCAACAGTCATTTAGAGTCAAAAGATTAAATGTTGAAATTTCATCCATTTTGACCATTTGGGATCGTTCGACAGGTCCGGAGTCATCGTTTTTCATCCGAAAATTGATTTTTTGGACTGTACCAAAAATGATTCAAAATGTCAATTGGATCGTGCCTCATGTTGAATAACCACTTTTTAAACCCTCACAGTGACCAAAATTGCCATTTTTACAGAGTTTTGCTTACTCAAAAGCTTCAATTTTGACCCGTTTCAGGCACAGAAATGACTTTAAACACACTTATTTTAGTTGACAAAGTCATAATTCACATCCAACAGTAATTTAGAGTCAAAAGAATAAATGTTAAAATTTCATCATTATAGACCATTTTGGGATCGTTCGACAGAACCGGAGTCATCGTTTTTCATCCGAAAATTGATTTTTTGGACTGTACCAAAAATGATTCAAAATGTCAATTGGATCATGCCTCATGTTGAATAACCACTTTTTAAACCCTCACAGTGACCAAAATTGCCATTTTTACAGAGTTTTGCTTACTCAAAAGCTTCAATTTTGACCCGTTTCAGGCACAGAAATGACTTTAAACACACTTATTTTAGTTGACAAAGTCATAATTCACATCCAACAGTAATTTAGAGTCAAAAGAATAAATGTTAAAATTTCATCATTATAGACCATTTTGGGATCGTTCGACAGGTCCGGAGTCATCGTTTTTCGTCCGAAAATTGATTTTTTGGACTGTACCAAAAATGATTCAAAATGTCAATTGGATCATGCCTCATGTTGAATAACCACTTTTTAAACCCTCACAGTGACCAAAATTTCCATTTTTACAGAGTTTCACTTACTCAAAAGCTTCAATTTTGACCCATTTCAGGCACAGAAATGACTTTAAACACACTTATTTTAGTTGACAAAGTCATAATTCACATCCAACAGTCATTTAGAGTCAAAAGATTAAATGTTAAAATTTCATAATTATAGACCATTTTGGGAACGTTCGACAGGTCCGGAGTCATCGTTTTTCATCCGAAAATTGATTTTTTGGACTGTACCAAAAATGATTCAAAATGTCAATTGGATCGTGCCTCATGTTGAATAACCACTTTTTAAACCCTCACAGTGACCAAAATTGCCATTTTTACAGAGTTTTGCTTGCTCAAAAGCTTCAATTTTGACCCGTTTCAGGCACAGAAATGACTTTAAACACACTTATTCTAGTTGACAAAGTCATAATTCACATCCAACAGTCATTTAGAGTCAAAAGATTAAATGTTAAAATTTCATCATTATAGACCATTTTGGGAACATTCCACAGGTTCGGAGTCATCGTTTTTCATCCGAAAATTGATTTTTTGGACTGTACCAAAAATGATTCAAAATGTCAATTGGATCGTTCCTCATGTTGAATAACCACTTTTTAAACCCTCACAGTGACCAAAATTGCCATTTTTACAGATTTTTGCTTACTCAAAAGCTTCAATTTTGACCCATTTCAGGCACAGAAATGACTTTAAACACACTTATTTTAGTTGACAAAGTCATAATTCACATCCAACAGTCATTTAGAGTCAAAAGATTAAATGTTAAAATTTCATCATTATAGACCATTTTGGGATCGTTCGACAGGTCCGAAGTCATCGTTTTTCATCCGAAAATTGATTTTTAGGACTGTACCAAAAATGATTCAAAATGTCAATTGGATCGTGCCTCATGTTGAATAACCACTTTTTAAACCCTCACAGTGACCAAAATTGCCATTTTTACAGAGTTTTGCTTACTCAAAAGCTTCAATTTTGACCCGTTTCAGGCACAGAAATGACTTTAAACACACTTATTTTAGTTGACAAAGTCATAATTCACATCCAACAGTAATTTAGAGTCAAAAGAATAAATGTTAAAATTTCATCATTATAGACCATTTTGGGATCCTTCGACAGAACCGGAGTCATCGTTTTTCATCCGAAAATTGATTTTTTGGACTGTACCAAAAATGATTCAAAATGTCAATTGGATCATGCCTCATGTTGAATAACCACTTTTTAAACCCTCACAGTGACCAAAATTGCCATTTTTACAGAGTTTTGCTTACTCAAAAGCTTCAATTTTGACCCGTTTCAGGCACAGAAATGACTTTAAACACACTTATTTTAGTTGACAAAGTCATAATTCACATCCAACAGTAATTTAGAGTCAAAAGAATAAATGTTAAAATTTCATCATTATAGACCATTTTGGGATCGTTCGACAGGTCCGGAGTCATCGTTTTTCGTCCGAAAATTGATTTTTTGGACTGTACCAAAAATGATTCAAAATGTCAATTGGATCATGCCTCATGTTGAATAACCACTTTTTAAACCCTCACAGTGACCAAAATTTCCATTTTTACAGAGTTTCACTTACTCAAAAGCTTCAATTTTGACCCATTTCAGGCACAGAAATGACTTTAAACACACTTATTTTAGTTGCCATGTCATAATTCACATCCAACAGTCATTTAGAGTCAAAAGATTAAATGTTAAAATTTCATAATTATAGACCATTTTGGGAACGTTCGACAGGTCCGGAGTCATCGTTTTTCATCCGAAAATTGATTTTTTGGACTGTACCAAAAATGATTCAAAATGTCAATTGGATCGTGCCTCATGTTGAATAACCACTTTTTAAACCCTCACAGTGACCAAAATTGCCATTTTTACAGAGTTTTGCTTACTCAAAAGCTTTAATTTTGACCCGTTTCAGGCACAGAAATGACTTTAAACACACTTATTTTAGTTGACAAAGTCATAATTCACATCCAACAGTCATTTAGAGTCAAAAGATTAAATGTTAAAATTTCATCATTATAGACCATTTTGGGAACATTCCACAGGTTCGGAGTCATCGTTTTTCATCCGAAAATTGATTTTTTGGACTGTACCAAAAATGATTCAAAATGTCAATTGGATCGTTCCTCATGTTGAATAACCACTTTTTAAACCCTCACAGTGGATGTACCATGTTACAACGCATACCGTTACAACTACCTACTATTACAACGCGACCATTACAACGCATACCATTACAACGCATATCGCTTTGAGGTGCTGGATAGCGGTAAGTATAATTTACTATTCTAACTCCAGTCCCCGTGGACACTAGGGAAGGTGTTGGATAGTAAATTATACTTATTCCCTATCCTAGAGCGCCCCCCAGCGCAATGCGTTGTAATGGTATGCGTTGTAAAAGATGCGTTGTAATAGTAGGTAGTTGTAAAAGATGCGTTGTAACAGGTGTATACCCTCACAGTGACCAAAATTGCCATTTTTACAGAATTTTGCTTACTCAAAAGCTTCAATTTTGACCCGTTTCAGGCACAGAAATGACTTTAAACACACTTATTTTAGTTGACAAAGTCATAATTCACATCCAACAGTCATTTAGAGTCAAAAGATTAAATGTTGAAATTTCATCATTATAGACCATTTTGGGATCGTTCGACAGGTCCGGAGTCATCGTTTTTCATCCGAAAATTGATTTTTTGGACTGTACCAAAAATGATTCAATATGTCAATTGGATCATGCCTCATGTTGAATAACCACTTTTTAAACCCTCACAGTGACCAAAATTGCCATTTTTACAGAGTTTTGCTTGCTCAAAAGCTTCAATTCTGACCCGTTTCAGGCACAGAAATGACTTTAAACACACTTATTCTAGTTGACAAAGTCATAATTCACATCCAACAGTCATTTAGAGTCAAAAGATTAAATGTTAAAATTTCATCATTATAGACCATTTTGGGAACATTCCACAGGTCCGGAGTCATCGTTTTTCATCCGAAAATTGATTTTTTGGACTGTACCAAAAATGATTCAAAATGTCAATTGGATCGTTCCTCATGTTGAATAACCACTTTTTAAACCCTCACAGTGACCAAAATTGCCATTTTTACAGAGTTTTGCTTACTCAAAAGCTTCAATTTTGACCCATTTCAGGCACAGAAATGACTTTAAACACACTTATTTTAGTTGACAAAGTCATAATTCACATCCAACAGTAATTTAGAGTCAAAAGATTAAATGTTAAAATTTCATCATTATAGACCATTTTGGGAACATTCCACAGGTCCGGAGTCATCGTTTTTCATCCGAAAATTGATTTTTTGGACTGTACCAAAAATGATTCAAAATGTCAATTGGATCGTTCCTCATGTTGAATAACCACTTTTTAAACCCTCACAGTGACCAAAATTGCAATTTTTACAGAGTTTTGCTTACTCAAAAGCTTCAATTTTGACCCATTTCAGGCACAGAAATGACTTTAAACACACTTATTTTAGTTGACAAAGTCATAATTCACATCCAACAGTCATTTAGAGTCAAAAGATTAAATGTTAAAATTTCATCATTATAGACCATTTTGGGAACGTTCGACAGGTCCGGAGTCATCGTTTTTCATCCGAAAATTGATTTTTTGGACTGTACCAAAAATGATTCAAAATGTCAATTGGATCGTGCCTCATGTTGAATAACCACTTTTTAAACCCTCACAGTGACCAAAATTGCCATTTTTACAGAGTTCTGCTTACTCAAAAGCTTCAATTTTGACCCGTTTCAGGCACAGAAATGACTTTAAACACACTTATTCTAGTTGACAAAGTCATAATTCACATCCAACAGTCATTTAGAGTCAAAAGATTAAATGTTAAAATTTCATCATTATAGACAATTTTGGGATCGTTCGACAGGTCCGGAGTCATCGTTTTTCATCAGAAAATTGATTTTTTGGACTGTACCAAAAATGATTCAAAATGTCAATTGGATCGTGCCTCATGTTGAATAACCACTTTTTAAACCCTCACAGTGACCAAAATTGCCATTTTTACAGAGTTTTGCTTACTCAAAAGCTTCAATTTTGACCCGTTTCAGGCACAGAAATGACTTTAAACACCCTTATTTTAGTTGAAAAAGTCATAATTCACATCCAACAGTCATTTAGAGTCAAAAGATTAAATGTTGAAATTTCATCCATTTTGACCATTTGGGATCGTTCGACAGGTCCGGAGTCATCGTTTTTCATCCGAAAATTGATTTTTTGGACTGTACCAAAAATGATTCAAAATGTCAATTGGATCGTGCCTCATGTTGAATAACCACTTTTTAAACCCTCACAGTGACCAAAATTGCCATTTTTAGTTTTGCTTACTCAAAAGCTTCAATTTTGACCCGTTTCAGGCACAGAAATGACTTTAAACACACTTATTTTAGTTGACAAAGTCATAATTCACATCCAACAGTAATTTAGAGTCAAAAGAATAAATGTTAAAATTTCATCATTATAGACCATTTTGGGATCGTTCGACAGGTCCGGAGTCATCGTTTTTCATCCGAAAATTGATTTTTTGGACTGTACCAAAAATGATTCAAAATGTCAATTGGATCGTTCCTCATGTTGAATAACCACTTTTTAAACCCTCACAGTGACCAAAATTGCCATTTTTACAGAGTTTTGCTTACTCAAAAGCTTCAATTTTGACCCGTTTCAGGCACAGAAATGACTTTAAACACACTTATTTTAGTTGACAAAGTCATAATTCACATCCAACAGTCATTTAGAGTCAAAAGATTAAATGTTGAAATTTCATCATTATAGACCATTTTGGGATCGTTCGACAGGTCCGGAGTCATCGTTTTTCATCCGAAAATTGATTTTTTGGACTGTACCAAAAATGATTCAAAATGTCAATTGGATCATGCCTCATGTTGAATAACCACTTTTTAAACCCTCACAGTGACCAAAATTGCCATTTTTACAGAGTTTTGCTTGCTCAAAAGCTTCAATTCTGACCCGTTTCAGGCACAGAAATGACTTTAAACACACTTATTCTAGTTGACAAAGTCATAATTCACATCCAACAGTCATTTAGAGTCAAAAGATTAAATGTTAAAATTTCATCATTATAGACCATTTTGGGAACATTCCACAGGTCCGGAGTCATCGTTTTTCATCCGAAAATTGATTTTTTGGACTGTACCAAAAATGATTCAAAATGTCAATTGGATCGTTCCTCATGTTGAATAACCACTTTTTAAACCCTCACAGTGACCAAAATTGCCATTTTTACAGAGTTTTGCTTACTCAAAAGCTTCAATTTTGACCCATTTCAGGCACAGAAATGACTTTAAACACACTTATTTTAGTTGACAAAGTCATAATTCACATCCAACAGTAATTTAGAGTCAAAAGATTAAATGTTAAAATTTCATCATTATAGACCATTTTGGGAACATTCCACAGGTCCGGAGTCATCGTTTTTCATCCGAAAATTGATTTTTTGGACTGTACCAAAAATGATTCAAAATGTCAATTGGATCGTTCCTCATGTTGAATAACCACTTTTTAAACCCTCACAGTGACCAAAATTGCCATTTTTACAGAGTTTTGCTTACTCAAAAGCTTCAATTTTGACCCATTTCAGGCACAGAAATGACTTTAAACACACTTATTTTAGTTGACAAAGTCATAATTCACATCCAACAGTCATTTAGAGTCAAAAGATTAAATGTTAAAATTTCATCATTATAGACCATTTTGGGAACGTTCGACAGGTCCGGAGTCATCGTTTTTCATCCGAAAATTGATTTTTTGGACTGTACCAAAAATGATTCAAAATGTCAATTGGATCGTGCCTCATGTTGAATAACCACTTTTTAAACCCTCACAGTGACCAAAATTGCCATTTTTACAGAGTTCTGCTTACTCAAAAGCTTCAATTTTGACCCGTTTCAGGCACAGAAATGACTTTAAACACACTTATTCTAGTTGACAAAGTCATAATTCACATCCAACAGTCATTTAGAGTCAAAAGATTAAATGTTAAAATTTCATCATTATAGACAATTTTGGGATCGTTCGACAGGTCCGGAGTCATCGTTTTTCATCCGAAAATTGATTTTTTGGACTGTACCAAAAATGATTCAAAATGTCAATTGGATCGTGCCTCATGTTGAATAACCACTTTTTAAACCCTCACAGTGACCAAAATTGCCATTTTTACAGAGTTTTGCTTACTCAAAAGCTTCAATTTTGACCCGTTTCAGGCACAGAAATGACTTTAAACACACTTATTTTAGTTGAAAAAGTCATAATTCACATCCAACAGTCATTTAGAGTCAAAAGATTAAATGTTGAAATTTCATCCATTTTGACCATTTGGGATCGTTCGACAGGTCCGGAGTCATCGTTTTTCATCCGAAAATTGATTTTTTGGACTGTACCAAAAATGATTCAAAATGTCAATTGGATCGTGCCTCATGTTGAATAACCACTTTTTAAACCCTCACAGTGACCAAAATTGCCATTTTTACAGTTTTGCTTACTCAAAAGCTTCAATTTTGACCCGTTTCAGGCACAGAAATGACTTTAAACACACTTATTTTAGTTGACAAAGTCATAATTCACATCCAACAGTAATTTAGAGTCAAAAGAATAAATGTTAAAATTTCATCATTATAGACCATTTTGGGATCGTTCGACAGGTCCGGAGTCATCGTTTTTCATCCGAAAATTGATTTTTTGGACTGTACCAAAAATGATTCAAAATGTCAATTGGATCATGCCTCATGTTGAAAAACCACTTTTTAAACCCTCACAGTGACCAAAATTTCCATTTTTACAGAGTTTCGCTTACTCAAAAGCTTCAATTTTGACCCATTTCAGGCACAGAAATGACTTTAAACACACTTATTTTAGTTGACAAAGTCATAATTCACATCCAACAGTCATTTAGAGTCAAAAGAATAAATGTTAAAATTTCATCATTATAGACCATTTTGGGAACGTTCGACAGGTCCGGAGTCATCGTTTTTCATCCGAAAATTGATTTTTTGGACTGTACCAAAAATGATTCAAAATGTCAATTGGATCGTGCCTCATGTTGAATAACCACTTTTTAAACCCTCACAGTGACCAAAATTGCCATTTTTACAGAGTTTCACTTACTCAAAAGCTTCAATTTTGACCCATTTCAGGCACAGAAATGACTTTAAACACACTTATTTTAGTTGACAAAGTCATAATTCACATCCAACAGTCATTTAGAGTCAAAAGATTAAATGTTAAAATTTCATAATTATAGACCATTTTGGGAACGTTCGACAGGTCCGGAGTCATCGTTTTTCATCCGAAAATTGATTTTTTGGACTGTACCAAAAATGATTCAAAATGTCAATTGGATCGTTCCTCATGTTGAATAACCACTTTTTAAACCCTCACAGTGACCAAAATTGCCAT
Organism: Lissotriton vulgaris; assembly: GCF_964263255.1. Taxonomy (NCBI): domain Eukaryota; kingdom Metazoa; phylum Chordata; class Amphibia; order Caudata; family Salamandridae; genus Lissotriton; species Lissotriton vulgaris. The sequence continues at coordinate 86,038 of NW_028250891.1, read as the reverse complement.
TTTTACAGATTTTTGCTTACTCAAAAGCTTCAATTTTGACCCATTTCAGGCACAGAAATGACTTTAAACACACTTATTTTAGTTGACAAAGTCATAATTCACATCCAACAGTCATTTAGAGTCAAAAGATTAAATGTTAAAATTTCATCATTATAGACCATTTTGGGATCGTTCGACAGGTCCGGAGTCATCGTTTTTCATCCGAAAATTGATTTTTTGGACTGTACCAAAAATGATTCAAAATGTCAATTGGATCGTTCCTCATGTTGAATAACCACTTTTTAAACCCTCACAGTGACCAAAATTGCCATTTTTACAGAGTTTTGCTTACTCAAAAGCTTCAATTTTGACCCGTTTCAGGCACAGAAATGACTTTAAACACACTTATTTTAGTTGACAAAGTCATAATTCACATCCAACAGTCATTTAGAGTCAAAAGATTAAATGTTGAAATTTCATCATTATAGACCATTTTGGGATCGTTCGACAGGTCCGGAGTCATCGTTTTTCATCCGAAAATTGATTTTTTGGACTGTACCAAAAATGATTCAAAATGTCAATTGGATCATGCCTCATGTTGAATAACCACTTTTTAAACCCTCACAGTGACCAAAATTGCCATTTTTACAGAGTTTTGCTTGCTCAAAAGCTTCAATTCTGACCCGTTTCAGGCACAGAAATGACTTTAAACACACTTATTCTAGTTGACAAAGTCATAATTCACATCCAACAGTCATTTAGAGTCAAAAGATTAAATGTTAAAATTTCATCATTATAGACCATTTTGGGAACATTCCACAGGTCCGGAGTCATCGTTTTTCATCCGAAAATTGATTTTTTGGACTGTACCAAAAATGATTCAAAATGTCAATTGGATCGTTCCTCATGTTGAATAACCACTTTTTAAACCCTCACAGTGACCAAAATTGCCATTTTTACAGAGTTTTGCTTACTCAAAAGCTTCAATTTTGACCCATTTCAGGCACAGAAATGACTTTAAACACACTTATTTTAGTTGACAAAGTCATAATTCTCATCCAACAGTAATTTAGAGTCAAAAGATTAAATGTTAAAATTTCATCATTATAGACCATTTTGGGAACATTCCACAGGTCCGGAGTCATCGTTTTTCATCCGAAAATTGATTTTTTGGACTGTACCAAAAATGATTCAAAATGTCAATTGGATCGTTCCTCATGTTGAATAACCACTTTTTAAACCCTCACAGTGACCAAAATTGCCATTTTTACAGAGTTTTGCTTACTCAAAAGCTTCAATTTTGACCCATTTCAGGCACAGAAATGACTTTAAACACACTTATTTTAGTTGACAAAGTCATAATTCACATCCAACAGTCATTTAGAGTCAAAAGATTAAATGTTAAAATTTCATCATTATAGACCATTTTGGGAACGTTCGACAGGTCCGGAGTCATCGTTTTTCATCCGAAAATTGATTTTTTGGACTGTACCAAAAATGATTCAAAATGTCAATTGGATCGTGCCTCATGTTGAATAACCACTTTTTAAACCCTCACAGTGACCAAAATTGCCATTTTTACAGAGTTCTGCTTACTCAAAAGCTTCAATTTTGACCCGTTTCAGGCACAGAAATGACTTTAAACACACTTATTCTAGTTGACAAAGTCATAATTCACATCCAACAGTCATTTAGAGTCAAAAGATTAAATGTTAAAATTTCATCATTATAGACAATTTTGGGATCGTTCGACAGGTCCGGAGTCATCGTTTTTCATCAGAAAATTGATTTTTTGGACTGTACCAAAAATGATTCAAAATGTCAATTGGATCGTGCCTCATGTTGAATAACCACTTTTTAAACCCTCACAGTGACCAAAATTGCCATTTTTACAGAGTTTTGCTTACTCAAAAGCTTCAATTTTGACCCGTTTCAGGCACAGAAATGACTTTAAACACACTTATTTTAGTTGAAAAAGTCATAATTCAGATCCAACAGTCATTTAGAGTCAAAAGATTAAATGTTGAAATTTCATCCATTTTGACCATTTGGGATCGTTCGACAGGTCCGGAGTCATCGTTTTTCATCCGAAAATTGATTTTTTGGACTGTACCAAAAATGATTCAAAATGTCAATTGGATCGTGCCTCATGTTGAATAACCACTTTTTAAACCCTCACAGTGACCAAAATTGCCATATTTACAGTTTTGCTTACTCAAAAGCTTCAATTTTGACCCGTTTCAGGCACAGAAATGACTTTAAACACACTTATTTTAGTTGACAAAGTCATAATTCACATCCAACAGTAATTTAGAGTCAAAAGAATAAATGTTAAAATTTCATCATTATAGACCATTTTGGGATCGTTCGACAGGTCCGGAGTCATCGTTTTTCATCCGAAAATTGATTTTTTGGACTGTACCAAAAATGATTCAAAATGTCAATTGGATCATGCCTCATGTTGAAAAACCACTTTTTAAACCCTCACAGTGACCAAAATTTCCATTTTTACAGAGTTTCGCTTACTCAAAAGCTTCAATTTTGACCCGTTTCAGGCACAGAAATGACTTTAAACACACTTATTCTAGTTGACAAAGTCAAAAATTCACATCCAACAGTCATTTAGAGTCAAAAGATTAAATGTTAAAATTTCATCATTATAGACCATTTTGGGAACATTCCACATGTCCGGAGTCATCGTTTTTCGTCCGAAAATTGATTTTTTGGACTGTACCAAAAATGATTCAAAATGTCAATTGGATCGTTCCTCATGTTGAATAACCACTTTTTAAACCCTCACAGTGACCAAAATTGCCATTTTTACAGAGTTTTGCTTACTCAAAAGCTTCAATTTTGACCCATTTCAGGCACAGAAATGACTTTAAACACACTTATTTTAGTTGACAAAGTCATAATTCACATCCAACAGTCATTTAGAGTCAAAAGATTAAATGTTAAAATTTCATCATTATAGACCATTTTGGGATCGTTCGACAGGTCCGAAGTCATCGTTTTTCATCCGAAAATTGATTTTTTGGACTGTACCAAAAATGATTCAAAATGTCAATTGGATCGTTCCTCATGTTGAATAACCACTTTTTAAACCCTCACAGTGACCAAAATTGCCATTTTTACAGAGTTTTGCTTACTCAAAAGCTTCAATTTTGACCCATTTCAGGCACATAAATGACTTTAAACACACTTATTTTAGTTGACAAAGTCATAATTCACATCCAACAGTCATTTAGAGTCAAAAGATTAAATGTTGAAATTTCATCCATATTGACCATTTGGGATCGTTCGACAGGTCCGGAGTCATCGTTTTTCATCCGAAAATTGATTTTTTGGACTGTACTAAAAATGATTCAAAATGTCAATTGGATCGTGCCTCATGTTGAATAACCACTTTTTAAACCCTCACAGTGACCAAAATTGCCATTTTTACAGAGTTTTGCTTACTCAAAAGCTTCAATTTTGACCCGTTTCAGGCACAGAAATGACTTTAAACACACTTATTTTAGTTGAAAAAGTCATAATTCACATCCAACAGTCATTTAGAGTCAAAAGATTAAATGTTGAAATTTCATCCATTTTGACCATTTGGGATCGTTCGACAGGTCCGGAGTCATCGTTTTTCATCCGAAAATTGATTTTTTGGACTGTACCAAAAATGATTCAAAATGTCAATTGGATCGTGCCTCATGTTGAATAACCACTTTTTAAACCCTCACAGTGACCAAAATTGCCATTTTTACAGAGTTTTGCTTACTCAAAAGCTTCAATTTTGACCCGTTTCAGGCACAGAAATGACTTTAAACACACTTATTTTAGTTGACAAAGTCATAATTCATATCCAACAGTAATTTAGAGTCAAAAGAATAAATGTTAAAATTTCATCATTATAGACCATTTTGGGATCGTTCGACAGGTCCGGAGTCATCGTTTTTCATCAGAAAATTGATTTTTTGGACTGTACCAAAAATGATTCAAAATGTCAATTGGATCATGCCTCATGTTGAATAACCACTTTTTAAACCCTCACAGTGACCAAAATTGCCATTTTTACAGAGTTTTGCTTACTCAAAAGCTTCAATTTTGACCCATTTCAGGCACAGAAATGACTTTAAACACACTTATTTTAGTTGACAAAGTCATAATTCACATCCAACAGTCATTTAGAGTCAAAAGATTAAATGTTAAAATTTCATCATTATAGACCATTTTGGGAACGTTCGACAGGTCCGGAGTCATCGTTTTTCATCCGAAAATTGATTTTTTGGACTGTACCAAAAATGATTCAAAATGTCAATTGGATCGTGCCTCATGTTGAATAACCACTTTTTAAACCCTCACAGTGACCAAAATTGCCATTTTTACAGAGTTCTGCTTACTCAAAAGCTTCAATTTTGACCCGTTTCAGGCACAGAAATGACTTTAAACACACTTATTCTAGTTGACAAAGTCATAATTCACATCCAACAGTCATTTAGAGTCAAAAGATTAAATGTTAAAATTTCATCATTATAGACCATTTTGGGATCGTTCGACAGGTCCGGAGTCATCGTTTTTCATCAGAAAATTGATTTTTTGGACTGTACCAAAAATGATTCAAAATGTCAATTGGATCGTGCCTCATGTTGAATAACCACTTTTTAAACCCTCACAGTGACCAAAATTGCCATTTTTACAGAGTTTTGCTTACTCAAAAGCTTCAATTTTGACCCGTTTCAGGCACAGAAATGACTTTAAACACACTTATTTTAGTTGAAAAAGTCATAATTCACATCCAACAGTCATTTAGAGTCAAAAGATTAAATGTTGAAATTTCATCCATTTTGACCATTTGGGATCGTTCGACAGGTCCGGAGTCATCGTTTTTCATCCGAAAATTGATTTTTTGGACTGTACCAAAAATGATTCAAAATGTCAATTGGATCGTGCCTCATGTTGAATAACCACTTTTTAAACCCTCACAGTGACCAAAATTGCCATTTTTACAGTTTTGCTTACTCAAAAGCTTCAATTTTGACCCGTTTCAGGCACAGAAATGACTTTAAACACACTTATTTTAGTTGACAAAGTCATAATTCACATCCAACAGTAATTTAGAGTCAAAAGAATAAATGTTAAAATTTCATCATTATAGACCATTTTGGGATCGTTCGACAGGTCCGGAGTCATCGTTTTTCATCCGAAAATTGATTTTTTGGACTGTACCAAAAATGATTCAAAATGTCAATTGGATCATGCCTCATGTTGAAAAACCACTTTTTAAACCCTCACAGTGACCAAAATTTCCATTTTTACAGAGTTTCGCTTACTCAAAAGCTTCAATTTTGACCCATTTCAGGCACAGAAATGACTTTAAACACACTTATTTTAGTTGACAAAGTCATAATTCACATCCAACAGTCATTTAGAGTCAAAAGATTAAATGTTAAAATTTCATCATTATAGACCATTTTGGGAACATTCCACATGTCCGGAGTCATCGTTTTTTGTCCGAAAATTGATTTTTTGGACTGTACCAAAAATGATTCAAAATGTCAATTGGATCGTTCCTCATGTTGAATAACCACTTTTTAAACCCTCACAGTGACCAAAATTGCCATTTTTACAGAGTTTTGCTTACTCAAAAGCTTCAATTTTGACCCATTTCAGGCACAGAAATGACTTTAAACACACTTATTTTAGTTGACAAAGTCATAATTCACATCCAACAGTCATTTAGAGTCAAAAGATTAAATGTTAAAATTTCATCATTATAGACCATTTTGGGATCGTTCGACAGGTCCGAAGTCATCTTTTTTCATCCGAAAATTGATTTTTTGGACTGTACCAAAAATGATTCAAAATGTCAATTGGATCGTTCCTCATGTTGAATAACCACTTTTTAAACCCTCACAGTGACCAAAATTGCCATTTTTACAGAGTTTTGCTTACTCAAAAGCTTCAATTTTGACCCATTTCAGGCACATAAATGACTTTAAACACACTTATTTTAGTTGACAAAGTCATAATTCACATCCAACAGTCATTTAGAGTCAAAAGATTAAATGTTAAAATTTCATCCATATTGACCATTTTGGGATCGTTCGACAGGTCCGGAGTCATCGTTTTTCATCCGAAAGTTAATTTTTTGGACTGTACCAAAAATGATTCAAAATGTCAATTGGATCGTGCCTCATGTTGAATAACCACTTTTTAAACCCTCACAGTGACCAAAATTGCCATTTTTACAGAGTTTTGCTTACTCAAAAGCTTCAATTTTGACCCGTTTCAGGCACAGAATTGACTTTAAACACACGTATTTTAGTTGAAAAAGTCATAATTCACATCCAACAGTCATTTAGAGTCAAAAGATTAAATGTTGAAATTTCATCCATATTGACCATTTGGGATCGTTCGACAGGTCCGGAGTCATCGTTTTTCATCCGAAAATTGATTTTTTGGACTGTACTAAAAAAGATTCAAAATGTCAATTGGATCGTGCCTCATGTTGAATAACCACTTTTTAAACCCTCACAGTGACCAAAATTGCCATTTTTACAGAGTTTTGCTTACTCAAAAGCTTCAATTTTGACCCGTTTCAGGCACAGAAATGACTTTAAACACACTTATTTTAGTTGAAAAAGTCATAATTCACATCCAACAGTCATTTAGAGTCAAAAGATTAAATGTTGAAATTTCATCCATTTTGACCATTTGGGATCGTTCGACAGGCACGGAGTCATCGTTTTTCATCCGAAAATTGATTTTTTGGACTGTACCAAAAATGATTCAAAATGTCAATTGGATCGTGCCTCATGTTGAATAACCACTTTTTAAACCCTCACAGTGACCAAAATTGCCATTTTTACAGAGTTTTGCTTACTCAAAAGCTTCAATTTTGACCCGTTTCAGGCACAGAAATGACTTTAAACACACTTATTTTAGTTGACAAAGTCATAATTCGCATCCAACAGTAATTTAGAGTCAAAAGAATAAATGTTAAAATTTCATCATTATAGACCATTTTGGGATCGTTCGACAGGTCCGGAGTCATCGTTTTTCATCCGAAAATTGATTTTTTGGACTGTACCAAAAATGATTCAAAATGTCAATTGGATCATGCCTCATGTTGAATAACCACTTTTTAAACCCTCACAGTGACCAAAATTGCCATTTTTACAGAGTTTTGCTTACACAAAAGCTTCAATTTTGACCCGTTTCAGGCACAGAAATGACTTTAAACACACTTATTTTAGTTGACAAAGTCATAATTCACATCCAACAGTAATTTAGAGTCAAAAGAATAAATGTTAAAATTTCATCATTATAGACCATTTTGGGATCGTTCGACAGGTCCGGAGTCATCGTTTTTCGTCCGAAAATTGATTTTTTGGACTGTACCAAAAATGATTCAAAATGTCAATTGGATCATGCCTCATGTTGAATAACCACTTTTTAAACCCTCACAGTGACCAAAATTTCCATTTTTACAGAGTTTCACTTACTCAAAAGCTTCAATTTTGACCCATTTCAGGCACAGAAATGACTTTAAACACACTTATTTTAGTTGACAAAGTCATAATTCACATCCAACAGTCATTTAGAGTCAAAAGATTAAATGTTAAAATTTCATAATTATAGACCATTTTGGGAACGTTCGACAGGTCCGGAGTCATCGTTTTTCATCCGAAAATTGATTTTTTGGACTGTACCAAAAATGATTCAAAATGTCAATTGGATCGTGCCTCATGTTGAATAACCACTTTTTAAACCCTCACAGTGACCAAAATTGCCATTTTTACAGAGTTTTGCTTGCTCAAAAGCTTCAATTTTGACCCGTTTCAGGCACAGAAATGACTTTAAACACACTTATTCTAGTTGACAAAGTCATAATTCACATCCAACAGTCATTTAGAGTCAAAAGATTAAATGTTAAAATTTCATCATTATAGACCATTTTGGGAACATTCCACAGGTTCGGAGTCATCGTTTTTCATCCGAAAATTGATTTTTTGGACTGTACCAAAAATGATTCAAAATGTCAATTGGATCGTTCCTCATGTTGAATAACCACTTTTTAAACCCTCACAGTGACCAAAATTGCCATTTTTACAGATTTTTGCTTACTCAAAAGCTTCAATTTTGACCCATTTCAGCACAGAAATGACTTTAAACACACTTATTTTAGTTGACAAAGTCATAATTCACATCCAACAGTCATTTAGAGTCAAAAGATTAAATGTTAAAATTTCATCATTATAGACCATTTTGGGATCGTTCGACAGGTCCGAAGTCATCGTTTTTCATCCGAAAATTGATTTTTAGGACTGTACCAAAAATGATTCAAAATGTCAATTGGATCGTTCCTCATGTTGAATAACCACTTTTTAAACCCTCACAGTGACCAAAATTGCCATTTTTACAGAGTTTTGCTTACTCAAAAGCTTCAATTTTGACCCATTTCAGGCACAGAATTGACTTTAAACACACGTTTTTTAGTTGACAAAGTCATAATTCACATCCAACAGTCATTTAGAGTCAAAAGATTAAATGTTAAAATTTCATCCATATTGACCATTTTGGGATCGTTCGACAGGTCCGGAGTCATCGTTTTTCATCCGAAAATTAATTTTTTGGACTGTACCAAAAATGATTCAAAATGTCAATTGGATCGTGCCTCATGTTGAATAACCACTTTTTAAACCCTCACAGTGACCAAAATTGCCATTTTTACAGAGTTTTGCTTACTCAAAAGCTTCAATTTTGACCCGTTTCAGGCACAGAATTGACTTTAAACACACGTATTTTAGTTGAAAAAGTCATAATTCACATCCAACAGTCATTTAGAGTCAAAAGATTAAATGTTGAAATTTCATCCATATTGACCATTTGGGATCGTTCGACAGGTCCGGAGTCATAGTTTTTCATCCGAAAATTGATTTTTTGGACTGTACTAAAAATGATTCAAAATGTCAATTGGATCGTGCCTCATGTTGAATAACCACTTTTTAAACCCTCACAGTGACCAAAATTGCCATTTTTACAGAGTTTTGCTTACTCAAAAGCTTTAATTTTGACCCGTTTCAGGCACAGAAATGACTTTAAACACACTTATTCTAGTTGACAAAGTCATAATTCACATCCAACAGTCATTTAGAGTCAAAAGAATAAATGTTAAAATTTCATCATTATAGACCATTTTGGGAACGTTCGACAGGTCCGGAGTCATCGTTTTTCATCCGAAAATTGATTTTTTGGACTGTACCAAAAATGATTCAAAATGTCAATTGGATCGTGCCTCATGTTGAATAACCACTTTTTAAACCCTCACAGTGACCAAAATTGCCATTTTTACAGAGTTTTGCTTGCTCAAAAGCTTCAATTTTGACCCGTTTCAGGCACAGAAATGACTTTAAACACACTTATTCTAGTTGACAAAGTCATAATTCACATCCAACAGTCATTTAGAGTCAAAAGATTAAATGTTGAAATTTCATCCATTTTGACCATTTGGGATCGTTCGACAGGTCCGGAGTCATCGTTTTTCATCCGAAAATTGATTTTTTGGACTGTACCAAAAATGATTCAAAATGTCAATTGGATCGTGCCTCATGTTGAATAACCACTTTTTAAACCCTCACAGTGACCAAAATTGCCATTTTTACAGAGTTTTGCTTACTCAAAAGCTTCAATTTTGACCCGTTTCAGGCACAGAAATGACTTTAAACACACTTATTTTAGTTGACAAAGTCATAATTCACATCCAACAGTAATTTAGAGTCAAAAGAATAAATGTTAAAATTTCATCATTATAGACCATTTTGGGATCGTTCGACAGGTCCGGAGTCATCGTTTTTCATCCGAAAATTGATTTTTTGGACTGTACCAAAAATGATTCAAAATGTCAATTGGATCATGCCTCATGTTGAATAACCACTTTTTAAACCCTCACAGTGACCAAAATTTCCATTTTTACAGAGTTTCGCTTACTCAAAAGCTTCAATTTTGACCCATTTCAGGCACAGAAATGACTTTAAACACACTTATTTTAGTTGACAAAGTCATAATTCACATCCAACAGTCATTTAGTGTCAAAAGATTAAATGTTAAAATTTCATCCATATTGACCATTTTGGGATCGTTCGACAGGTCCGGAGTCATCGTTTTTCATCCGAAAATTAATTTTTGGGACTGTACCAAAAATGATTCAAAATGTCAATTGGATCGTGCCTCATGTTGAATAACCACTTTTTAAACCCTCACAGTGACCAAAATTGCCATTTTTACAGAGTTATGCTTACTCAAAAGCTTCAATTTTGACCCGTTTCAGGCACAGAATTGACTTTAAACACACGTATTTTAGTTGAAAAAGTCATAATTCACATCCAACAGTCATTTAGAGTCAAAAGATTAAATGTTGAAATTTCATCCATATTGACCATTTGGGATCGTTCGACAGGTCCGGAGTCATCGTTTTTCATCCGAAAATTAATTTTTTGGACTGTACCAAAAATGATTCAAAATGTCAATTGGATCGTGCCTCATGTTGAATAACCACTTTTTAAACCCTCACAGTGACCAAAATTGCCATTTTTACAGAGTTTTGCTTACTCAAAAGCTTCAATTTTGACCCGTTTCAGGCACAGAATTGACTTTAAACACACGTATTTTAGTTGAAAAAGTCATAATTCACATCCAACAGTCATTTAGAGTCAAAAGATTAAATGTTGAAATTTCATCCATATTGACCATTTGGGATCGTTCGACAGGTCCGGAGTCATCGTTTTTCATCCGAAAATTGATTTTTTGGACTGTACCAAAAATGATTCAAAATGTCAATTGGATCGTGCCTCATGTTGAATAACCACTTTTTAAACCCTCACAGTGACCAAAATTGCCATTTTTACAGAGTTTTGCTTGCTCAAAAGCTTCAATTTTGACCCGTTTCAGGCACAGAAATGACTTTAAACACACTTATTCTAGTTGACAAAGTCATAATTCACATCCAACAGTCATTTAGAGTCAAAAGATTAAATGTTGAAATTTCATCCTTTTTGACCATTTGGGATCGTTCGACAGGTCCGGAGTCATCGTTTTTCATCCGAAAATTGATTTTTTGGACTGTACCAAAAATGATTCAAAATGTCAATTGGATCGTGCCTCATGTTGAATAACCACTTTTTAAACCCTCACAGTGACCAAAATTGCCATTTTTACAGAGTTTTGCTTACTCAAAAGCTTCAATTTTGACCCGTTTCAGGCACAGAAATGACTTTAAACACACTTATTTTAGTTGACAAAGTCATAATTCACATCCAACAGTAATTTAGAGTCAAAAGAATAAATGTTAAAATTTCATCATTATAGACCATTTTGGGATCGTTCGACAGGTCCGGAGTCATCGTTTTTCATCCGAAAATTGATTTTTTGGACTGTACCAAAAATGATTCAAAATGTCAATTGGATCATGCCTCATGTTGAATAACCACTTTTTAAACCCTCACAGTGACCAAAATTTCCATTTTTACAGAGTTTCGCTTACTCAAAAGCTTCAATTTTGACCCATTTCAGGCACAGAAATGACTTTAAACACACTTATTTTAGTTGACAAAGTCATAATTCACATCCAACAGTCATTTAGAGTCAAAAGATTAAATGTTAAAATTTCATCATTATAGACCATTTTGGGATCGTTCGACAGGTCCGGAGTCATCGTTTTTCATCCGAAAATTGATTTTTTGGACTGTACCAAAAATGATTCAAAATGTCAATTGGATCATGCCTCATGTTGAATAACCACTTTTTAAACCCTCACAGTGACCAAAATTTCCATTTTTACAGAGTTTCGCTTACTCAAAAGCTTCAATTTTGACCCGTTTCAGGCACAGAAATGACTTTAAACACACTTATTCTAGTTGACAAAGTCATAATTCACATCCAACAGTCATTTAGAGTCAAAAGATTAAATGTTGAAATTTCATCCATTTTGACCATTTGGGATCGTTCGACAGGTCCGGAGTCATCGTTTTTCATCCGAAAATTGATTTTTTGGACTGTACCAAAAATGATTCAAAATGTCAATTGGATCGTGCCTCATGTTGAATAACCACTTTTTAAACCCTCACAGTGACCAAAATTGCCATTTTTACAGAGTTTTGCTTACTCAAAAGCTTCAATTTTGACCCGTTTCAGGCACAGAAATGACTTTAAACACACTTATTTTAGTTGACAAAGTCATAATTAACATCCAACAGTAATTTAGAGTCAAAAGAATAAATGTTAAAATTTCATCATTATAGACCATTTTGGGATCGTTCGACAGGTCCGGAGTCATCGTTTTTCATCCGAAAATTGATTTTTTGGACTGTACCAAAAATGATTCAAAATGTCAATTGGATCATGCCTCATGTTGAATAACCACTTTTTAAACCCTCACAGTGACCAAAATTTCCATTTTTACAGAGTTTCGCTTACTCAAAAGCTTCAATTTTGACCCATTTCAGGCACAGAAATGACTTTAAACACACTTATTTTAGTTGACAAAGTCATAATTCACATCCAACAGTCATTTAGTGTCAAAAGATTAAATGTTAAAATTTCATCCATATTGACCATTTTGGGATCGTTCGACAGGTCCGGAGTCATCGTTTTTCATCCGAAAATTAATTTTTGGGACTGTACCAAAAATGATTCAAAATGTCAATTGGATCGTGCCTCATGTTGAATAACCACTTTTTAAACCCTCACAGTGACCAAAATTGCCATTTTTACAGAGTTTTGCTTACTCAAAAGCTTCAATTTTGACCCGTTTCAGGCACAGAATTGACTTTAAACACACGTATTTTAGTTGAAAAAGTCATAATTCACATCCAACAGTCATTTAGAGTCAAAAGATTAAATGTTGAAATTTCATCCATATTGACCATTTGGGATCGTTCGACAGGTCCGGAGTCATCGTTTTTCATCCGAAAATTAATTTTTTGGACTGTACCAAAAATGATTCAAAATGTCAATTGGATCGTGCCTCATGTTGAATAACCACTTTTTAAACCCTCACAGTGACCAAAATTGCCATTTTTACAGAGTTTTGCTTACTCAAAAGCTTCAATTTTGACCCGTTTCAGGCACAGAATTGACTTTAAACACACGTATTTTAGTTGAAAAAGTCATAATTCACATCCAACAGTCATTTAGAGTCAAAAGATTAAATGTTGAAATTTCATCCATATTGACCATTTGGGATCGTTCGACAGGTCCGGAGTCATCGTTTTTCATCCGAAAATTGATTTTTTGGACTGTACCAAAAATGATTCAAAATGTCAATTGGATCGTGCCTCATGTTGAATAACCACTTTTTAAACCCTCACAGTGACCAAAATTGCCATTTTTACAGAGTTTTGCTTGCTCAAAAGCTTCAATTTTGACCCGTTTCAGGCACAGAAATGACTTTAAACACACTTATTCTAGTTGACAAAGTCATAATTCACATCCAACAGTCATTTAGAGTCAAAAGATTAAATGTTGAAATTTCATCCTTTTTGACCATTTGGGATCGTTCGACAGGTCCGGAGTCATCGTTTTTCATCCGAAAATTGATTTTTTGGACTGTACCAAAAATGATTCAAAATGTCAATTGGATCGTGCCTCATGTTGAATAACCACTTTTTAAACCCTCACAGTGACCAAAATTGCCATTTTTACAGAGTTTTGCTTACTCAAAAGCTTCAATTTTGACCCGTTTCAGGCACAGAAATGACTTTAAACACACTTATTTTAGTTGACAAAGTCATAATTCACATCCAACAGTAATTTAGAGTCAAAAGAATAAATGTTAAAATTTCATCATTATAGACCATTTTGGGATCGTTCGACAGGTCCGGAGTCATCGTTTTTCATCCGAAAATTGATTTTTTGGACTGTACCAAAAATGATTCAAAATGTCAATTGGATCATGCCTCATGTTGAATAACCACTTTTTAAACCCTCACAGTGACCAAAATTTCCATTTTTACAGAGTTTCGCTTACTCAAAAGCTTCAATTTTGACCCATTTCAGGCACAGAAATGACTTTAAACACACTTATTTTAGTTGACAAAGTCATAATTCACATCCAACAGTCATTTAGAGTCAAAAGATTAAATGTTAAAATTTCATCATTATAGACCATTTTGGGAACGTTCGACAGGTCCGGAGTCATCGTTTTTCATCCGAAAATTGATTTTTTGGACTGTACCAAAAATGATTCAAAATGTCAATTGGATCGTGCCTCATGTTGAATAACCACTTTTTAAACCCTCACAGTGACCAAAATTGCCATTTTTACAGAGTTTTGCTTGCTCAAAAGCTTCAATTTTGACCCGTTTCAGGCACAGAAATGACTTTAAACACACTTATTCTAGTTGACAAAGTCATAATTCACATCCAACAGTCATTTAGAGTCAAAAGATTAAATGTTAAAATTTCATCATTATAGACCATTTTGGGAACATTCCACAGGTCCGGAGTCATCGTTTTTCATCCGAAAATTGATTTTTTGGACTGTACCAAAAATGATTCAAAATGTCAATTGGATCGTTCCTCATGTTGAATAACCACTTTTTAAACCCTCACAGTGACCAAAATTGCCATTTTTACAGAGTTTTGCTTACTCAAAAGCTTCAATTTTGACCCATTTCAGGCACAGAAATGACTTTAAACACACTTATTTTAGTTGACAAAGTCATAATTCACATCCAACAGTCATTTAGAGTCAAAAGATTAAATGTTAGAATTTCATCATTATAGACCATTTTGGGATCGTTCGACAGGTCCGAAGTCATCGTTTTTCATCCGAAAATTGATTTTTTGGACTGTACCAAAAATGATTCAAAATGTCAATTGGATCGTTCCTCATGTTGAATAACCACTTTTTAAACCCTCACAGTGACCAAAATTGCCATTTTTACAGAGTTTTGCTTACTCAAAAGCTTCAATTTTGACCCGTTTCAGGCACAGAAATGACTTTAAACACACTTATTCTAGTTGACAAAGTCATAATTCACATCCAACAGTCATTTAGAGTCAAAAGATTAAATGTTAAAATTTCATCATTATAGACCATTTTGGGAACATTCCACAGGTCCGGAGTCATCGTTTTTCATCCGAAAATTGATTTTTTGGACTGTACCAAAAATGATTCAAAATGTCAATTGGATCGTTCCTCATGTTGAATAACCACTTTTTAAACCCTCACAGTGACCAAAATTGCCATTTTTACAGAGTTTTGCTTACTCAAAAGCTTCAATTTTGACCCATTTCAGGCACATAAATGACTTTAAACACACTTATTTTAGTTGACAAAGTCATAATTCACATCCAACAGTCATTTAGAGTCAAAAGATTAAATGTTAAAATTTCATCCATATTGACCATTTTGGGATCGTTCGACAGGTCCGGAGTCATCGTTTTTCATCCGAAAATTAATTTTTTGGACTGTACCAAAAATGATTCAAAATGTCAATTGGATCGTGCCTCATGTTGAATAACCACTTTTTAAACCCTCACAGTGACCAAAATTGCCATTTTTACAGAGTTTTGCTTACTCAAAAGCTTCAATTTTGACCTGTTTCAGGCACAGAATTGACTTTGAACACACGTATTTTAGTTGAAAAAGTCATAATTCACATCCAACAGTCATTTAGAGTCAAAAGATTAAATGTTGAAATTTCATCCATATTGACTATTTGGGATGGTTCGACAGGTCCGGAGTCATCGTTTTTCATCCGAAAATTGATTTTTTGGACTGTACTAAAAATGATCCAAAATGTCAATTGGATCGTGCCTCATGTTGAATAACCACTTTTTAAACCCTCACAGTGACCAAAATTGCCATTTTTACAGAGTTTTGCTTACTCAAAAGCTTTAATTTTGACCCGTTTCAGGCACAGAAATGACTTTAAACACACTTATTCTAGTTGACAAAGTCATAATTCACATCCAACAGTCATTTAGAGTCAAAAGAATAAATGTTAACATTTCATCATTATAGACCATTTTGGGAACGTTCGACAGGTCCGGAGTCATCGTTTTTCATCCGAAAATTGATTTTTTGGACTGTACCAAAAATGATTCAAAATGTCAATTGGATCGTTCCTCATGTTGAATAACCACTTTTTAAACCCTCACAGTGACCAAAATTGCCATTTTTACAGAGTTTTGCTTACTCAAAAGCTTCAATTTTGACCCGTTTCAGGCACAGAAATGACTTTAAACACACTTATTTTAGTTGACAAAGTCATAATTCACATCCAACAGTCATTTAGAGTCAAAAGATTAAATGTTGAAATTTCATCATTATAGACCATTTTGGGATCGTTCGACAGGTCCGGAGTCATCGTTTTTCATCCGAAAATTGATTTTTTGGACTGTACCAAAAATGATTCAAAATGTCAATTGGATCGTGCCTCATGTTGAATAACCACTTTTTAAACCCTCACAGTGACCAAAAATTCCATTTTTACAGAGTTTCGCTTACTCAAAAGCTTCAATTTTGACCCATTTCAGGCACAGAAATGACTTTAAACACACTTATTTTAGTTGACAAAGTCATAATTCACATCCAACAGTCATTTAGAGTCAAAAGATTAAATGTTAAAATTTCATCATTATAGAGCATTTTGGGAACGTTCGACAGGTCCGGAGTCATCGTTTTTCATCCGAAAATTGATTTTTTGGACTGTACCAAAAATGATTCAAAATGTCAATTGGATAGTGCCTCATGTTGAATAACCACTTTTTAAACCGTCACAGTGACCAAAATTGCCATTTTTACAGAGTTTTGCTTACTCTAAAGCTTCAATTTTGACCCGTTTCAGGCACAGAAATGACTTTAAACACACTTATTTTAGTTGACAAAGTCATAATTCACATCCAACAGTCATTTAGAGTCAAAAGATTAAATGTTGAAATTTCATCATTATAGACCATTTTGGGATCGTTCGACAGGTCCGGAGTCATCGTTTTTCATCCGAAAATTGATTTTTTGGACTGTACCAAAAATGATTCAAAATGTCAATTGGATCATGCCTCATGTTGAATAACCACTTTTTAAACCCTCACAGTGACCAAAATTGCCATTTTTACAGAGTTTTGCTTACTCAAAAGCTTTAATTTTGACCCGTTTCAGGCACAGAAATGACTTTAAACACACTTATTCTAGTTGACAAAGTCATAATTCACATCCAACAGTCATTTAGAGTCAAAAGAATAAATGTTAACATTTCATCATTATAGACCATTTTGGGAACGTTCGACAGGTCCGGAGTCATCGTTTTTCATCCGAAAATTGATTTTTTGGACTGTACTAAAAATGATTCAAAATGTCAATTGGATCGTGCCTCATGTTGAATAACCACTTTTTAAACCCTCACAGTGACCAAAATTGCCATTTTTACAGAGTTTTGCTTACTCAAAAGCTTTAATTTTGACCCGTTTCAGGCACAGAAATGACTTTAAACACACTTATTCTAGTTGACAAAGTCATAATTCACATCCAACAGTCATTTAGAGTCAAAAGATTAAATGTTGAAATTTCATCATTATAGACCATTTTGGGATCGTTCGAAAGGTCCAGAGTCATCGTTTTTCATCCGAAAATTGATTTTTTTGGACTGTACCAAAAATGATTCAAAATGTCAATTGGATCGTGCCTCATGTTGAATAACCACTTTTTAAACCCTCACAGTGACCAAAATTGCCATTTTTACAGAGTTTTGCTTACTCAAAAGCTTCAATTTTGACCCGTTTCAGGCACAGAAATGACTTTAAACACACTTATTTTAGTTGACAAAGTCATAATTCACATCCAACAGTCATTTAGAGTCAAAAGATTAAATGTTGAAATTTCATCATTATAGACCATTTTGGGATCGTTCGACAGGTCCGGAGTCATCGTTTTTCATCCGAAAATTGATTTTTTAGACTGTACCAAAAATGATTCAAAATGTCAATTGGATCGTGCCTCATGTTGAATAACCACTTTTTAAACCCTCACAGTGACCAAAATTGCCATTTTTACAGAGTTTTGCTTGCTCAAAAGCTTCAATTTTGACCCGTTTCAGGCACAGAAATGACTTTAAACACACTTATTCTAGGTGACAAAGTCATAATTCACATCCAACAGTCATTTAGAGTCAAAAGATTAAATGTTGAAATTTCATCCATTTTGACCATTTGGGATCGTTCGACAGGTACGGAGTCATCATTTTTCATCCGAAAATTGATTTTTTGGACTGTACCAAAAATGATTCAAAATGTCAATTGGATCGTGCCTCATGTTGAATAACCACTTTTTAAACCCTCACAGTGACCAAAATTGCCATTTTTACAGAGTTTTGCTTACTCAAAAGCTTCAATTTTGACCCGTTTCAGGCACAGAAATGACTTTAAACACACTTATTTTAGTTGACAAAGTCATAATTCACATCCAACAGTAATTTAGAGTCAAAAGAATAAATGTTAAAATTTCATCATTATAGACCATTTTGGGATTGTTCGACAGGTCCGGAGTCATCGTTTTCCATCCGAAAATTGATTTATGGACTGTACCAAAAATGATTCAAAATGTCAATTGGATCATGCCTCATGTTGAATAACCACTTTTTAAACCCTCACAGTGACCAAAATTGCCATTTTTACAGAGTTTTGCTTACTCGAAAGCTTCAATTTTGACCCGTTTCAGGCACAGAAATGACTTAAAACACACTTATGTTAGTTGACAAAGTCATACTTCACATCCAACAGTCATTTAGAGTCAAAAGATTAAATGTTGAAATTTCATCATTATAGACCATTTTGGGATCGTTCGACAGGTCCGGAGTCATCGTTTTTCATCCGAAAATTGATTTTTTGGACTGTACCAAAAATGATTCAAAATGTCAATTGGATCGTGCCTCATGTTGAATAACCACTTTTTAAACCCTCACAGTGACCAAAATTGCCATTTTTACAGAGTTTTGCTTACTCAAAAGCTTCAATTTTGACCCGTTTCAGGCACAGAAATGACTTTAAACACACTTATTTTAGTTGACAAAGTCATAATTCACATCCAACAGTAATTTAGAGTCAAAAGAATAAATGTTAAAATTTCATCATTATAGACCATTTTGGGATCGTTCGACAGGTCCGGAGTCATCGTTTTTCATCCGAAAATTGATTTTTTGGACTGTACCAAAAATGATTCAAAATGTCAATTGGATCATGCCTCATGTTGAATAACCACTTTTTAAACCCTCACAGTGACCAAAATTTCCATTTTTACAGAGTTTCGCTTACTCAAAAGCTTCAATTTTGACCCATTTCAGGCACAGAAATGACTTTAAACACACTTATTTTAGTTGACAAAGTCATAATTCACATCCAACAGTCATTTAGAGTCAAAAGATTAAATGTTAAAATTTCATCATTATAGACCATTTTGGGAACGTTCGACAGGTCCGGAGTCATCCTTTTTCATCCGAAAATTGATTTTTTGGACTGTACCAAAAATGATTCAAAATGTCAATTGGATCGTGCCTCATGTTGAATAACCACTTTTTAAACCCTCACAGTGACCAAAATTGCCATTTTTACAGAGTTTTGCTTACTCAAAAGCTTCAATTTTGACCCATTTCAGGCACAGAAATGACTTTAAACACACTTATTTTAGTTGACAAAGTCATAATTCACATCCAACAGTCATTTAGAGTCAAAAGATTAAATGTTAAAATTTCATCATTTTAGACCATTTTGGGATCGTTCGACAGGTCCGAAGTCATCGTTTTTCATCCGAAAATTGATTTTTTGGACTGTACCAAAAATGATTCAAAATGTCAATTGGATCGTTCCTCATGTTGAATAACCACTTTTTAAACCCTCACAGTGACCAAAATTGCCATTTTTACAGAGTTTTGCTTACTCAAAAGCTTCAATTTTGACCCATTTCAGGCACAGAAATGACTTTAAACACACTTATTTTAGTTGACAAAGTCATAATTCACATCCAACAGTCATTTAGAGTCAAAAGATTAAATGTTAAAATTTCATCCATATTGACCATTTTGGGATCGTTCGACAGGTCCGGAGTCATCGTTTTTCATCCGAAAATTAATTTTTTGGACTGTACCAAAAATGATTCAAAATGTCAATTGGATCGTGCCTCATGTTGAATAACCACTTTTTAAACCCTCACAGTGACCAAAATTGCCATTTTTACAGAGTTTTGCTTACTCAAAAGCTTCAATTTTGACCCGTTTCAGGCACAGAATTGACTTTAAACACACGTATTTTAGTTGAAAAAGTCATAATTCACATCCAACAGTCATTTAGAGTCAAAAGATTAAATGTTGAAATTTCATCCATATTGACCATTTGGGATCGTTCGACAGGTCCGGAGTCATCGTTTTTCATCCGAAAATTGATTTTTTGGACTGTACTAAAAATGATTCAAAATGTCAATTGGATCGTGCCTCATGTTGAATAACCACTTTTTAAACCCTCACAGTGACCAAAATTGCCATTTTTACAGAGTTTTGCTTACTCAAAAGCTTCAATTTTGACCCATTTCAGGCACAGAAATGACTTTAAACACACTTATTTTAGTTGACAAAGTCATAATTCACATCCAACAGTCATTTGGAGTCAAAAGATTAAATGCTAAAATTTCATCCATATTGACCATTTTGGGATCGTTCGACAGGTCCGGAGTCATCGTTTTTCATCCGAAAATAAATTTTTTGGACTGTACCAAAAATGATTCAAAATGTCAATTGGATCGTGCCTCATGTTGAATAACCACTTTTTAAACCCTCACAGTGACCAAAATTGCCATTTTTACAGAGTTTTGCTTACTCAAAAGCTTCAATTTTGACCCGTTTCAGGCACAGAATTGACTTTAAACACACGTATTTTAGTTGAAAAAGTCATAATTCACATCCAACAGTCATTTAGAGTCAAAAGATTAAATGTTGAAATTTCATCCATATTGACCATTTGGGATCGTTCGACAGGTCCGGAGTCATCGTTTTTCATCCGAAAATTGATTTTTTGGACTGTACTATAAATGATTCAAAATGTCAATTGGATCGTGCCTCATGTTGAATAACCACTTTTTAAACCCTCACAGTGACCAAAATTGCCATTTTTACAGAGTTTTGCTTACTCAAAAGCTTTAATTTTGACCCGTTTCAGGCACAGAAATGACTTTAAACACACTTATTCTAGTTGACAAAGTCATAATTCACACCCAACAGTCATTTAGAGTCAAAAGAATAAATGTTAACATTTCATCATTATAGACCATTTTGGGAATGTTCGACAGGTCCGGAGTCATCGTTTTTCATCCGAAAATTGATTTTTTTGACTGTACCAAAAATGATTCAAAATGTCAATTGGATCGTTCCTCATGTTGAATAACCACTTTTTAAACCCTCACAGTGACCAAAATTGCCATTTTTACAGAGTTTTGCTTACTCAAAAGCTTCAATTTTGACCCATTTCAGGCACAGAAATGACTTTAAACACACGTATTGTAGTTGACAAAGTCATAATTCACATCCAACAGTCATTTAGAGTCAAAAGATTAAATGTTAAAATTTCATCCATATTGACCATTTTGGGATCGTTCGACAGGTCCGGAGTCATCGTTTTTCATCCAAAAATTAATTTTTTGGACTGTACCAAAAATGATTCAAAATGTCAATTGGATCGTGCCTCATGTTGAATAACCACTTTTTAAACCCTCACAGTGACCAAAATTGCCATTTTTACAGAGTTTTGCTTACTCAAAAGGTTCAATTTTGACCCGTTTCAGGCACAGAATTGACTTTAAACACACGTATTTTAGTTGAAAAAGTCATAATTCACATCCAACAGTCATTTAGAGTCAAAAGATTAAATGCTGAAATTTCATCCATATTGACCATTTGGGATCGTTCGACAGGTCCGGAGTCATCGTTTTTCATCCGAAAATGGATTTTTTGGACTGTACTAAAAATGATTCAAAATGTCAATTGGATCGTGCCTCATGTTGAATAACCACTTTTTAAACCCTCACAGTGACCAAAATTGCCATTTTTACAGAGTTTTGCTTACTCAAAAGCTTTAATTTTTGACCCGTTTCAGGCACAGAAATGACTTTAAACACACTTATTCTAGTTGACAAAGTCATAATTCACATCCAACAGTCATTTAGAGTCAAAAGATTAAATGTTAAAATTTCATCATTATAGACCATTTTGGGAACGTTCGACAGGTCCGGAGTCATCGTTTTTCATCCGAAAATTGATTTTTTGGACTGTACCAAAAATGATTCAAAATGTCAATTGGATCGTGCCTCATGTTGAATAACCACTTTTTAAACCCTCACAGTGACCAAAATTTCCATTTTTACAGAGTTTCGCTTACTCAAAAGCTTCAATTTTGACCCATTTCAGGCACAGAAATGACTTTAAACACACTTATTTTAGTTGACAAAGTCATAATTCACATCCAACAGTCATTTAGAGTCAAAAGATTAAATGTTAAAATTTCATCATTATAGACCATTTTGGGAACGTTCGACAGGTCCGGAGTCATCGTTTTTCATCCGAAAATTGATTTTTTGGACTGTACCAAAAATGATTCAAAATGTCAATTGGATCGTGCCTCATGTTGAATAACCACTTTTTAAACCCTCACAGTGACCAAAATTGCCATTTTTACAGAGTTTTGCTTACTCAAAAGCTTCAATTTTGACCCGTTTCAGGCACAGAAATGACTTTAAACACACTTATTTTAGTTGACAAAGTCATAATTCACATCCAACAGTCATTTAGAGTCAAAAGATTAAATGTTGAAATTTCATCATTATAGACCATTTTGGGATCGTTCGACAGGTCCGGAGTCATCGTTTTTCATCCGAAAATTGATTTTTTGGACTGTACCAAAAATGATTCAAAATGTCAATTGGATCGTGCCTCATGTTGAATAACCACTTTTTAAACCCTCACAGTGACCAAAATTGCCATTTTTACAGAGTTTTGCTTGCTCAAAAGCTTCAATTTTGACCCGTTTCAGGCACAGAAATGACTTTAAACACACTTATTCTAGTTGACAAAGTCATAATTCACATCCAACAGTCATTTAGAGTCAAAAGATTAAATGTTAAAATTTCATCATTATAGACCATTTTGGGAACATTCCACAGGTCCGGAGTCATCGTTTTTCATCCGAAAATTGATTTTTTGGACTGTACCAAAAATGATTCAAAATGTCAATTGGATCGTTCCTCATGTTGAATAACCACTTTTTAAACCCTCACAGTGACCAAAATTGCCATTTTTACAGAGTTTTGCTTACTCAAAAGCTTCAATTTTGACCCATTTCAGGCACAGAAATGACTTTAAACACACTTATTTTAGTTGACAAAGTCATAATTCACATCCAACAGTCATTTAGAGTCAAAAGATTAAATGTTAAAATTTCATCCATATTGACCATTTTGGGATCGTTCGACAGGTCCGGAGTCATCGTTTTTCATCCGAAAATTAATTTTTTGGACTGTACCAAAAATGATTCAAAATGTCAATTGGATCGTGCCTCATGTTGAATAACCACTTTTTAAACCCTCACAGTGACCAAAATTGCCATTTTTACAGAGTTTTGCTTACTCAAAAGCTTCAATTTTGACCCGTTTCAGGCACAGAATTGACTTTAAACACACGTATTTTAGTTGAAAAAGTCATAATTCACATCCAACAGTCATTTAGAGTCAAAAGATTAAATGTTGAAATTTCATCCATATTGACCATTTGGGATCGTTCGACAGGTCCGGAGTCATCGTTTTTCATCCGAAAATTGATTTTTTGGACTGTACTAAAAATGATTCAAAATGTCAATTGGATCGTGCCTCATGTTGAATAACCACTTTTTAAACCCTCACAGTGACCAAAATTGCCATTTTTACAGAGTTTTGCTTACTCAAAAGCTTCAATTTTGACCCATTTCAGGCACAGAAATGACTTTAAACACACTTATTTTAGTTGACAAAGTCATAATTCACATCCAACAGTCATTTGGAGTCAAAAGATTAAATGCTAAAATTTCATCCATATTGACCATTTTGGGATCGTTCGACAGGTCCGGAGTCATCGTTTTTCATCCGAAAATAAATTTTTTGGACTGTACCAAAAATGATTCAAAATGTCAATTGGATCGTGCCTCATGTTGAATAACCACTTTTTAAACCCTCACAGTGACCAAAATTGCCATTTTTACAGAGTTTTGCTTACTCAAAAGCTTCAATTTTGACCCGTTTCAGGCACAGAATTGACTTTAAACACACGTATTTTAGTTGAAAAAGTCATAATTCACATCCAACAGTCATTTAGAGTCAAAAGATTAAATGTTGAAATTTCATCCATATTGACCATTTGGGATCGTTCGACAGGTCCGGAGTCATCGTTTTTCATCCGAAAATTGATTTTTTGGACTGTACTATAAATGATTCAAAATGTCAATTGGATCGTGCCTCATGTTGAATAACCACTTTTTAAACCCTCACAGTGACCAAAATTGCCATTTTTACAGAGTTTTGCTTACTCAAAAGCTTTAATTTTGACCCGTTTCAGGCACAGAAATGACTTTAAACACACTTATTCTAGTTGACAAAGTCATAATTCACACCCAACAGTCATTTAGAGTCAAAAGAATAAATGTTAACATTTCATCATTATAGACCATTTTGGGAATGTTCGACAGGTCCGGAGTCATCGTTTTTCATCCGAAAATTGATTTTTTTGACTGTACCAAAAATGATTCAAAATGTCAATTGGATCGTTCCTCATGTTGAATAACCACTTTTTAAACCCTCACAGTGACCAAAATTGCCATTTTTACAGAGTTTTGCTTACTCAAAAGCTTCAATTTTGACCCATTTCAGGCACAGAAATGACTTTAAACACACGTATTGTAGTTGACAAAGTCATAATTCACATCCAACAGTCATTTAGAGTCAAAAGATTAAATGTTAAAATTTCATCCATATTGACCATTTTGGGATCGTTCGACAGGTCCGGAGTCATCGTTTTTCATCCAAAAATTAATTTTTTGGACTGTACCAAAAATGATTCAAAATGTCAATTGGATCGTGCCTCATGTTGAATAACCACTTTTTAAACCCTCACAGTGACCAAAATTGCCATTTTTACAGAGTTTTGCTTACTCAAAAGGTTCAATTTTGACCCGTTTCAGGCACAGAATTGACTTTAAACACACGTATTTTAGTTGAAAAAGTCATAATTCACATCCAACAGTCATTTAGAGTCAAAAGATTAAATGCTGAAATTTCATCCATATTGACCATTTGGGATCGTTCGACAGGTCCGGAGTCATCGTTTTTCATCCGAAAATGGATTTTTTGGACTGTACTAAAAATGATTCAAAATGTCAATTGGATCGTGCCTCATGTTGAATAACCACTTTTTAAACCCTCACAGTGACCAAAATTGCCATTTTTACAGAGTTTTGCTTACTCAAAAGCTTTAATTTTTGACCCGTTTCAGGCACAGAAATGACTTTAAACACACTTATTCTAGTTGACAAAGTCATAATTCACATCCAACAGTCATTTAGAGTCAAAAGATTAAATGTTAAAATTTCATCATTATAGACCATTTTGGGAACGTTCGACAGGTCCGGAGTCATCGTTTTTCATCCGAAAATTGATTTTTTGGACTGTACCAAAAATGATTCAAAATGTCAATTGGATCGTGCCTCATGTTGAATAACCACTTTTTAAACCCTCACAGTGACCAAAATTTCCATTTTTACAGAGTTTCGCTTACTCAAAAGCTTCAATTTTGACCCATTTCAGGCACAGAAATGACTTTAAACACACTTATTTTAGTTGACAAAGTCATAATTCACATCCAACAGTCATTTAGAGTCAAAAGATTAAATGTTAAAATTTCATCATTATAGACCATTTTGGGAACGTTCGACAGGTCCGGAGTCATCGTTTTTCATCCGAAAATTGATTTTTTGGACTGTACCAAAAATGATTCAAAATGTCAATTGGATCGTGCCTCATGTTGAATAACCACTTTTTAAACCCTCACAGTGACCAAAATTGCCATTTTTACAGAGTTTTGCTTACTCAAAAGCTTCAATTTTGACCCGTTTCAGGCACAGAAATGACTTTAAACACACTTATTTTAGTTGACAAAGTCATAATTCACATCCAACAGTCATTTAGAGTCAAAAGATTAAATGTTGAAATTTCATCATTATAGACCATTTTGGGATCGTTCGACAGGTCCGGAGTCATCGTTTTTCATCCGAAAATTGATTTTTTGGACTGTACCAAAAATGATTCAAAATGTCAATTGGATCGTGCCTCATGTTGAATAACCACTTTTTAAACCCTCACAGTGACCAAAATTGCCATTTTTACAGAGTTTTGCTTGCTCAAAAGCTTCAATTTTGACCCGTTTCAGGCACAGAAATGACTTTAAACACATTTATTCTAGTTGACAAAGTCATAATTCACATCCAACAGTCATTTAGAGTCAAAAGATTAAATGTTAAAATTTCATCATTATAGACCATTTTGGGAACATTCCACAGGTCCGGAGTCATCGTTTTTCATCCGAAAATTGATTTTTTGGACTGTACCAAAAATGATTCAAAATGTCAATTGGATCGTTCCTCATGTTGAATAACCACTTTTTAAACCCTCACAGTGACCAAAATTGCCATTTTTACAGAGTTTTGCTTACTCAAAAGCTTCAATTTTGACCCATTTCAGGCACAGAAATGACTTTAAACACACTTATTTTAGTTGACAAAGTCATAATTCACATCCAACAGTCATTTAGAGTCAAAAGATTAAATGTTAAAATTTCATCATTATAGACCATTTTGGGAACGTTCGACAGTCATCGTTTTTCATCCGAAAATTGATTTTTTGGACTGTACCAAAAATGATTCAAAATGTCAATTGGATCGTTCCTCATGTTGAATAACCACTTTTTAAACCCTCACAGTGACCAAAATTGCCATTTTTACAGAGTTTTGCTTACTCAAAAGCTTCAATTTTGACCCATTTCAGGCACATAAATGACTTTAAACACACTTATTTTAGTTGACAAAGTCATAATTCACATCCAACAGTCATTTAGAGTCAAAAGATTAACTGTTAAAATTTCATCCATATTGACCATTTTGGGATCGTTCGACAGGTCCGGAGTCATCGTTTTTCATCCGAAAGTTAATTTTTTGGACTGTACCAAAAATGATTCAAAATGTCAATTGGATCGTGCCTCATGTTGAATAACCACTTTTTAAACCCTCACAGTGACCAAAATTGCCATTTTTACAGAGTTTTGCTTACTCAAAAGCTTCAATTTTGACCCGTTTCAGGCACAGAATTGACTTTAAACACACGTATTTTAGTTGAAAAAGTCATAATTCACATCCAACAGTCATTTAGAGTCAAAAGATTAAATGTTGAAATTTCATCCATATTGACCATTTGGGATCGTTCGACAGGTCCGGAGTCATCGTTTTTCATCCGAAAATTGATTTTTTGGACTGTACCAAAAATGATTCAAAATGTCAATTGGATCGTGCCTCATGTTGAATAACCACTTTTTAAACCCTCACAGTGACCAAAATTGCCATTTTTACAGAGTTTTGCTTACTCAAAAGCTTCAATTTTGACCCGTTTCAGGCACAGAAATGACTTTAAACACACTTATTTTAGTTGACAAAGTCATAATTCACATCCAACAGTAATTTAGAGTCAAAAGAATAAATGTTAAAATTTCATCATTATAGACCATTTTGGGATCGTTCGACAGGTCCGGAGTCATCGTTTTTCATCCGAAAATTGATTTTTTGGACTGTACCAAAAATGATTCAAAATGTCAATTGGATCATGCCTCATGTTGAATAACCACTTTTTAAACCCTCACAGTGACCAAAATTGCCATTTTTACAGAGTTTTGCTTACTCAAAAGCTTCAATTTTGACCCGTTTCAGGCACAGAAATGACTTTAAACACACTTATTTTAGTTGACAAAGTCATAATTCACATCCAACAGTAATTTAGAGTCAAAAGAATAAATGTTAAAATTTCATCATTATAGACCATTTTGGGATCGTTCGACAGGTCCGGAGTCATCGTTTTTCGTCCGAAAATTGATTTTTTGGACTGTACCAAAAATGATTCAAAATGTCAATTGGATCATGCCTCATGTTGAATAACCACTTTTTAAACCCTCACAGTGACCAAAATTTCCATTTTTACAGAGTTTCGCTTACTCAAAAGCTTCAATTTTGACCCATTTCAGGCACAGAAATGACTTTAAACACACTTATTTTAGTTGACAAAGTCATAATTCACATCCAACAGTCATTTAGAGTCAAAAGATTAAATGTTAAAATTTCATAATTATAGACCATTTTGGGAACGTTCGACAGGTCCGGAGTCATCGTTTTTCATCCGAAAATTGATTTTTTGGACTGTACCAAAAATGATTCAAAATGTCAATTGGATCGTTCCTCATGTTGAATAACCACTTTTTAAACCCTCACAGTGACCAAAATTGCCATTTTTACAGAGTTTTGCTTACTCAAAAGCTTCAATTTTGACCCATTTCAGGCACAGAATTGACTTTAAACACACGTATTTTAGTTGACAAAGTCATAATTCACATCCAACAGTCATTTAGAGTCAAAAGATTAAATGTTAAAATTTCATCCATATTGACCATTTTGGGATCGTTCGACAGGTCCGGAGTCATCGTTTTTCATCCGAAAATTAATTTTTTGGACTGTACCAAAAATGATTCAAAATGTCAATTGGATCGTGCCTCATGTTGAATAACCACTTTTTAAACCCTCACAGTGACCAAAATTGCCATTTTTACAGAGTTTTGCTTACTCAAAAGCTTCAATTTTGACCCGTTTCAGGCACAGAATTGACTTTAAACACACATATTTTAGTTGAAAAAGTCATAATTCACATCCAACAGTCATTTAGAGTCAAAAGATTAAATGTTGAAATTTCATCCATATTGACCATTTGGGATCGTTCGACAGGTCCGGAGTCATCGTTTTTCATCCGAAAATTGATTTTTTGGACTGTACTAAAAATGATTCAAAATGTCAATTGGATCGTGCCTCATGTTGAATAACCACTTTTTAAACCCTCACAGTGACCAAAATTGCCATTTTTACAGAGTTTTGCTTACTCAAAAGCTTTAATTTTGACCCGTTTCAGGCACAGAAATGACTTTAAACACACTTATTCTAGTTGACAAAGTCATAATTCACATCCAACAGTCATTTAGAGTCAAAAGATTAAATGTTAAAATTTCATCATTATAGACCATTTTGGGATCGTTCGACAGGTCCGGAGTCATCGTTTTTCATCCGAAAATTGATTTTTTGGACTGTACCAAAAATGATTCAAAATGTCAATTGGATCATGCCTCATGTTGAATAACCACTTTTTAAACCCTCACAGTGACCGAAATTGCCATTTTTACAGAGTTTTGCTTACTCAAAAGCTTCAATTTTGACCCGTTTCAGGCACAGAATTGACTTTAAACACACGTATTTTAGTTGAAAAAGTCATAATTCACATCCAACAGTCATTTAGAGTCAAAAGATTAAATGTTGAAATTTCATCCATATTGACCATTTGGGATCGTTCGACAGGTCCGGAGTCATCGTTTTTCATCCGAAAATTAATTTTTTGGACTGTACCAAAAATGATTCAAAATGTCAATTGGATCGTGCCTCATGTTGAATAACCACTTTTTAAACCCTCACAGTGACCAAAATTGCCATTTTTACAGAGTTTTGCTTACTCAAAAGCTTCAATTTTGACCCGTTTCAGGCACAGAATTGACTTTAAACACACATATTTTAGTTGAAAAAGTCATAATTCACATCCAACAGTCATTTAGAGTCAAAAGATTAAATGTTGAAATTTCATCCATATTGACCATTTGGGATCGTTCGACAGGTCCGGAGTCATCGTTTTTCATCCGAAAATTGATTTTTTGGACTGTACCAAAAATGATTCAAAATGTCAATTGGATCGTGCCTCATGTTGAATAACCACTTTTTAAACCATCACAGTGACCAAAATTGCCATTTTTACAGAGTTTTGCTTGCTCAAAAGCTTCAATTTTGACCCGTTTCAGGCACAGAAATGACTTTAAACACACTTATTCTAGTTGACAAAGTCATAATTCACATCCAACAGTCATTTAGAGTCAAAAGATTAAATGTTGAAATTTCATCCTTTTTGACCATTTAGGATCATTCGACAGGTCCGGAGTCATCGTTTTTCATCCGAAAATTGATTTTTTGGACTGTACCAAAAATGATTCAAAATGTCAATTGGATCGTGCCTCATGTTGAATAACCACTTTTTAAACCCTCACAGTGACCAAAATTGCCATTTTTACAGAGTTTTGCTTACTCAAAAGCTTCAATTTTGACCCGTTTCAGGCACAGAAATGACTTTAAACACACTTATTTTAGTTGACAAAGTCATAATTCACATCCAACAGTCATTTAGAGTCAAAAGATTAAATGTTAAAATTTCATCATTATAGACCATTTTGGGAACGTTCGACAGGTCCGGAGTCATCGTTTTTCATCCGAAAATTGATTTTTTGGACTGTACCAAAAATGATTCAAAATGTCAATTGGATCGTGCCTCATGTTGAATAACCACTTTTTAAACCCTCACAGTGACCAAAATTGCCATTTTTACAGAGTTTTGCTTGCTCAAAAGCTTCAATTTTGACCCGTTTCAGGCACAGAAATGACTTTAAACACACTTATTCTAGTTGACAAAGTCATAATTCACATCCAACAGTCATTTAGAGTCAAAAGATTAAATGTTAAAATTTCATCATTATAGACCATTTTGGGAACATTCCACAGGTCCGGAGTCATCGTTTTTCATCCGAAAATTGATTTTTTGGACTGTACCAAAAATGATTCAAAATGTCAATTGGATCGTTCCTCATGTTGAATAACCACTTTTTAAACCCTCACAGTGACCAAAATTGCCATTTTTACAGAGTTTTGCTTACTCAAAAGCTTCAATTTTGACCCATTTCAGGCACAGAAATGACTTTAAACACACTTATTTTAGTTGACAAAGTCATAATTCACATCCAACAGTCATTTAGAGTCAAAAGATTAAATGTTAGAATTTCATCATTATAGACCATTTTGGGATCGTTCGACAGGTCCGAAGTCATCGTTTTTCATCCGAAAATTGATTTTTTGGACTGTACCAAAAATGATTCAAAATGTCAATTGGATCGTTCCTCATGTTGAATAACCACTTTTTAAACCCTCACAGTGACCAAAATTGCCATTTTTACAGAGTTTTGCTTACTCAAAAGCTTCAATTTTGACCCGTTTCAGGCACAGAAATGACTTTAAACACACTTATTCTAGTTGACAAAGTCATAATTCACATCCAACAGTCATTTAGAGTCAAAAGATTAAATGTTAAAATTTCATCATTATAGACCATTTTGGGAACATTCCACAGGTCCGGAGTCATCGTTTTTCATCCGAAAATTGATTTTTTGGACTGTACCAAAAATGATTCAAAATGTCAATTGGATCGTTCCTCATGTTGAATAACCACTTTTTAAACCCTCACAGTGACCAAAATTGCCATTTTTACAGAGTTTTGCTTACTCAAAAGCTTCAATTTTGACCCATTTCAGGCACATAAATGACTTTAAACACACTTATTTTAGTTGACAAAGTCATAATTCACATCCAACAGTCATTTAGAGTCAAAAGATTAAATGTTAAAATTTCATCCATATTGACCATTTTGGGATCGTTCGACAGGTCCGGAGTCATCGTTTTTCATCCGAAAATTAATTTTTTGGACTGTACCAAAAATGATTCAAAATGTCAATTGGATCGTGCCTCATGTTGAATAACCACTTTTTAAACCCTCACAGTGACCAAAATTGCCATTTTTACAGAGTTTTGCTTACGCAAAAGCTTCAATTTTGACCCGTTTCAGGCACAGAATTGACTTTGAACACACGTATTTTAGTTGAAAAAGTCATAATTCACATCCAACAGTCATTTAGAGTCAAAAGATTAAATGTTGAAATTTCATCCATATTGACTATTTGGGATGGTTCGACAGGTCCGGAGTCATCGTTTTTCATCCGAAAATTGATTTTTTGGACTGTACTAAAAATGATCCAAAATGTCAATTGGATCGTGCCTCATGTTGAATAACCACTTTTTAAACCCTCACAGTGACCAAAATTGCCATTTTTACAGAGTTTTGCTTACTCAAAAGCTTTAATTTTGACCCGTTTCAGGCACAGAAATGACTTTAAACACACTTATTCTAGTTGACAAAGTCATAATTCACATCCAACAGTCATTTAGAGTCAAAAGAATAAATGTTAACATTTCATCATTATAGACCATTTTGGGAACGTTCGACAGGTCCGGAGTCATCGTTTTTCATCCGAAAATTGATTTTTTGGACTGTACCAAAAATGATTCAAAATGTCAATTGGATCGTTCCTCATGTTGAATAACCACTTTTTAAACCCTCACAGTGACCAAAATTGCCATTTTTACAGAGTTTTGCTTACTCAAAAGCTTCAATTTTGACCCGTTTCAGGCACAGAAATGACTTTAAACACACTTATTTTAGTTGACAAAGTCATAATTCACATCCAACAGTCATTTAGAGTCAAAAGATTAAATGTTGAAATTTCATCATTATAGACCATTTTGGGATCGTTCGACAGGTCCGGAGTCATCGTTTTTCATCCGAAAATTGATTTTTTGGACTGTACCAAAAATGATTCAAAATGTCAATTGGATCGTGCCTCATGTTGAATAACCACTTTTTAAACCCTCACAGTGACCAAAAATTCCATTTTTACAGAGTTTCGCTTACTCAAAAGCTTCAATTTTGACCCATTTCAGGCACAGAAATGACTTTAAACACACTTATTTTAGTTGACAAAGTCATAATTCACATCCAACAGTCATTTAGAGTCAAAAGATTAAATGTTAAAATTTCATCATTATAGAGCATTTTGGGAACGTTCGACAGGTCCGGAGTCATCGTTTTTCATCCGAAAATTGATTTTTTGGACTGTACCAAAAATGATTCAAAATGTCAATTGGATAGTGCCTCATGTTGAATAACCACTTTTTAAACCCTCACAGTGACCAAAATTGCCATTTTTACAGAGTTTTGCTTACTCAAAAGCTTCAATTTTGACCCGTTTCAGGCACAGAAATGACTTTAAACACACTTATTTTAGTTGACAAAGTCATAATTCACATCCAACAGTCATTTAGAGTCAAAAGATTAAATGTTGAAATTTCATCCATATTGACCATTTGGGATCGTTCGACAGGTCCGGAGTCATCGTTTTTCATCCGAAAAATTGATTTTTTGGACTGTACCAAAAATGATTCAAAATGTCAATTGGATCATGCCTCATGTTGAATAACCACTTTTTAAACCCTCACAGTGACCAAAATTGCCATTTTTACAGAGTTTTGCTTACTCAAAAGCTTCAATTTTGACCCGTTTCAGGCACAGAAATGACTTTAAACACACTTATTTTAGTTGACAAAGTCATAATTCACATCCAACAGTAATTTAGAGTCAAAAGAATAAATGTTAAAATTTCATCATTATAGACCATTTTGGGATCGTTCGACAGGTCCGGAGTCATCGTTTTTCGTCCGAAAATTGATTTTTTGGACTTTACCAAAAATGATTCAAAATGTCAATTGGATCATGCCTCATGTTGAATAACCACTTTTTAAACCCTCACAGTGACCAAAATTTCCATTTTTACAGAGTTTCACTTACTCAAAAGCTTCAATTTTGACCCATTTCAGGCACAGAAATGACTTTAAACACACTTATTTTAGTTGACAAAGTCATAATTCACATCCAACAGTCATTTAGAGTCAAAAGATTAAATGTTAAAATTTCATAATTATAGACCATTTTGGGAACGTTCGACAGGTCCGGAGTCATCGTTTTTCATCCGAAAATTGATTTTTTGGACTGTACCAAAAATGATTCAAAATGTCAATTGGATCGTGCCTCATGTTGAATAACCACTTTTTAAACCCTCACAGTGACCAAAATTGCCATTTTTACAGAGTTTTGCTTGCTCAAAAGCTTCCATTTTGACCCGTTTCAGGCACAGAAATGACTTTAAACACACTTATTCTAGTTGACAAAGTCATAATTCACATCCAACAGTCATTTAGAGTCAAAAGATTAAATGTTAAAATTTCATCATTATAGACCATTTTGGGAACATTCCACAGGTTCGGAGTCATCGTTTTTCATCCGAAAATTGATTTTTTGGACTGTACCAAAAATGATTCAAAATGTCAATTGGATCGTTCCTCATGTTGAATAACCACTTTTTAAACCCTCACAGTGACCAAAATTGCCATTTTTACAGATTTTTGCTTACTCAAAAGCTTCAATTTTGACCCATTTCAGGCACAGAAATGACTTTAAACACACTTATTTTAGTTGACAAAGTCATAATTCACATCCAACAGTCATTTAGAGTCAAAAGATTAAATGTTAAAATTTCATCATTATAGACCATTTTGGGATCGTTCGACAGGTCCGAAGTCATCGTTTTTCATCCGAAAATTGATTTTTAGGACTGTACCAAAAATGATTCAAAATGTCAATTGGATCGTTCCTCATGTTGAATAACCACTTTTTAAACCCTCACAGTGACCAAAATTGCCATTTTTACAGAGTTTTGCTTACTCAAAAGCTTCAATTTTGACCCATTTCAGGCACAGAATTGACTTTAAACACACGTATTTTAGTTGACAAAGTCATAATTCACATCCAACAGTCATTTAGAGTCAAAAGATTAAATGTTAAAATTTCATCCATATTGACCATTTTGGGATCGTTCGACAGGTCCGGAGTCATCGTTTTTCATCCGAAAATTAATTTTTTGGACTGTACCAAAAATGATTCAAAATGTCAATTGGATCGTGCCTCATGTTGAATAACCACTTTTTAAACCCTCACAGTGACCAAAATTGCCATTTTTACAGAGTTTTGCTTACTCAAAAGCTTCAATTTTGACCCGTTTCAGGCACAGAATTGACTTTAAACACACGTATTTTAGTTGAAAAAGTCATAATTCACATCCAACAGTCATTTAGAGTCAAAAGATTAAATGTTGAAATTTCATCCATATTGACCATTTGGGATCGTTCGACAGGTCCGGAGTCATCGTTTTTCATCCGAAAATTGATTTTTTGGACTGTACTAAAAATGATTCAAAATGTCAATTGGATCGTGCCTCATGTTGAATAACCACTTTTTAAACCCTCACAGTGACCAAAATTGCCATTTTTACAGAGTTTTGCTTACTCAAAAGCTTTAATTTTGACCCGTTTCAGGCACAGAAATGACTTTAAACACACTTATTCTAGTTGACAAAGTCATAATTCACACCCAACAGTCATTTAGAGTCAAAAGATTAAATGTTAAAATTTCATCATTATAGACCATTTTGGGATCGTTCGACAGGTCCGGAGTCATCGTTTTTCATCCGAAAATTGATTTTTTGGACTGTACCAAAAATGATTCAAAATGTCAATTGGATCATGCCTCATGTTGAATAACCACTTTTTAAACCCTCACAGTGACCGAAATTGCCATTTTTACAGAGTTTTGCTTACTCAAAAGCTTCAATTTTGACCCGTTTCAGGCACAGAATTGACTTTAAACACACGTATTTTAGTTGAAAAAGTCATAATTCACATCCAACAGTCATTTAGAGTCAAAAGATTAAATGTTGAAATTTCATCCATATTGACCATTTGGGATCGTTCGACAGGTCCGGAGTCATCGTTTTTCATCCGAAAATTAATTTTTTGGACTGTACCAAAAATGATTCAAAATGTCAATTGGATCGTGCCTCATGTTGAATAACCACTTTTTAAACCCTCACAGTGACCAAAATTGCCATTTTTACAGAGTTTTGCTTACTCAAAAGCTTCAATTTTGACCCGTTTCAGGCACAGAATTGACTTTAAACACACGTATTTTAGTTGAAAAAGTCATAATTCACATCCAACAGTCATTTAGAGTCAAAAGATTAAATGTTGAAATTTCATCCATATTGACCATTTGGGATCGTTCGACAGGTCCGGAGTCATCGTTTTTCATCCGAAAATTGATTTTTTGGACTGCACCAAAAATGATTCAACATGTCAATTGGATCGTGCCTCATGTTGAATAACCACTTTTTAAACCCTCACAGTGACCAAAATTGCCATTTTTACAGAGTTTTGCTTGCTCAAAAGCTTAAATTTTGACCCGTTTCAGGCACAGAAATGACTTTAAACACACTTATTCTAGTTGACAAAGTCATAATTCACATCCAACAGTCATTTAGAGTCAAAAGATTAAATGTTGAAATTTCATCCTTTTTGACCATTTGGGATCGTTCGACAGGTCCGGAGTCATCGTTTTTCATCCGAAAATTGATTTTTTGGACTGTACCAAAAATGATTCAAAATGTCAATTGGATCGTGCCTCATGTTGAATAACCACTTTTTAATCCCTCACAGTGACCAAAATTGCCATTTTTACAGAGTTTTGCTTACTCAAAAGCTTCAATTTTGACCCGTTTCAGGCACAGAAATGACTTTAAACACACTTATTTTAGTTGACAAAGTCATAATTCACATCCAACAGTAATTTAGAGTCAAAAGAATAAATGTTAAAATTTCATCATTATAGACCATTTTGGGATCGTTCGACAGGTCCGGAGTCATCGTTTTTCATCCGAAAATTGATTTTTTGGACTGTACCAAAAATGATTCAAAATGTCAATTGGATCATGCCTCATGTTGAATAACCACTTTTAAACCCTCACAGTGACCAAAATTGCCATTTTTACAGAGTTTTGCTTGCTCAAAAGCTTCAATTTTGACCCGTTTCAGGCACAGAAATGACTTTAAACACACTTATTCTAGTTGACAAAGTCATAATTCACATCCAACAGTCATTTAGAGTCAAAAGATTAAATGTTAAAATTTCATCATTATAGACCATTTTGGGATCGTTCGACAGGTCCGGAGTCATCGTTTTTCATCCGAAAATTGATTTTTTGGACTGTACCAAAAATGATTCAAAATGTCAATTGGATCATGCCTCATGTTGAATAACCACTTTTAAACCCTCACAGTGACCAAAATTTCCATTTTTACAGAGTTTCGCTTACTCAAAAGCTTCAATTTTGACCCATTTCAGGCACAGAAATGACTTTAAACACACTTATTTTAGTTGACAAAGTCATAATTCACATCCAACAGTCATTTAGAGTCAAAAGATTAAATGTTAAAATTTCATCATTATAGACCATTTTGGGAACGTTCGACAGGTCCGGAGTCATCGTTTTTCATCCGAAAATTGATTTTTTGGACTGTACCAAAAATGATTCAAAATGTCAATTGGATCGTGCCTCATGTTGAATAACCACTTTTTAAACCCTCACAGTGACCAAAATTGCCATTTTTACAGAGTTTTGCTTGCTCAAAAGCTTCAATTTTGACCCGTTTCAGGCACAGAAATGACTTTAAACACACTTATTCTAGTTGACAAAGTCATAATTCACATCCAACAGTCATTTAGAGTCAAAAGATTAAATGTTAAAATTTCATCATTATAGACCATTTTGGGAACATTCCACAGGTCCGGAGTCATCGTTTTTCATCCGAAAATTGATTTTTTGGACTGTACCAAAAATGATTCAAAATGTCAATTGGATCGTTCCTCATGTTGAATAACCACTTTTTAAACCCTCACAGTGACCAAAATTGCCATTTTTACAGAGTTTTGCTTACTCAAAAGCTTCAATTTTGACCCATTTCAGGCACAGAAATGACTTTAAACACACTTATTCTAGTTGACAAAGTCATAATTCACATCCAACAGTCATTTAGAGTCAAAAGATTAAATGTTAGAATTTCATCATTATAGACCATTTTGGGATCGTTCGACAGGTCCGAAGTCATCGTTTTTCATCCGAAAATTGATTTTTTGGACTGTACCAAAAATGATTCAAAATGTCAATTGGATCGTTCCTCATGTTGAATAACCACTTTTTAAACCCTCACAGTGACCAAAATTGCCATTTTTACAGAGTTTTGCTTACTCAAAAGCTTCAATTTTGACCCGTTTCAGGCACAGAAATGACTTTAAACACACTTATTCTAGTTGACAAAGTCATAATTCACATCCAACAGTCATTTAGAGTCAAAAGATTAAATGTTAAAATTTCATCATTATAGACCATTTTGGGAACATTCCACAGGTCCGGAGTCATCGTTTTTCATCCGAAAATTGATTTTTTGGACTGTACCAAAAATGATTCAAAATGTCAATTGGATCGTTCCTCATGTTGAATAACCACTTTTTAAACCCTCACAGTGACCAAAATTGCCATTTTTACAGAGTTTTGCTTACTCAAAAGCTTCAATTTTGACCCATTTCAGGCACATAAATGACTTTAAACACACTTATTTTAGTTGACAAAGTCATAATTCACATCCAACAGTCATTTAGAGTCAAAAGATTAAATGTTAAAATTTCATCCATATTGACCATTTTGGGATCGTTCGACAGGTCCGGAGTCATCGTTTTTCATCCGAAAATTAATTTTTTGGACTGTACCAAAAATGATTCAAAATGTCAATTGGATCGTGCCTCATGTTGAATAACCACTTTTTAAACCCTCACAGTGACCAAAATTGCCATTTTTACAGAGTTTTGCTTACTCAAAAGCTTCAATTTTGACCCGTTTCAGGCACAGAATTGACTTTGAACACACGTATTTTAGTTGAAAAAGTCATAATTCACATCCAACAGTCATTTAGAGTCAAAAGATTAAATGTTGAAA
The DNA here is from genome assembly GCF_964263255.1 of Lissotriton vulgaris. NCBI lineage: Eukaryota > Metazoa > Chordata > Amphibia > Caudata > Salamandridae > Lissotriton > Lissotriton vulgaris. The sequence continues at coordinate 47,066 of NW_028250891.1, read as the reverse complement.
TTTCATCCATATTGACTATTTGGGATGGTTCGACAGGTCCGGAGTCATCGTTTTTCATCCGAAAATTGATTTTTTGGACTGTACTAAAAATGATCCAAAATGTCAATTGGATCGTGCCTCATGTTGAATAACCACTTTTTAAACCCTCACAGTGACCAAAATTGCCATTTTTACAGAGTTTTGCTTACTCAAAAGCTTTAATTTTGACCCGTTTCAGGCACAGAAATGACTATAAACACACTTATTCTAGTTGACAAAGTCATAATTCACATCCAACAGTCATTTAGAGTCAAAAGAATAAATGTTAACATTTCATCATTATAGACCATTTTGGGAACGTTCGACAGGTCCGGAGTCATCGTTTTTCATCCGAAAATTGATTTTTTGGACTGTACCAAAAATGATTCAAAATGTCAATTGGATCGTTCCTCATGTTGAATAACCACTTTTTAAACCCTCACAGTGACCAAAATTGCCATTTTTACAGAGTTTTGCTTACTCAAAAGCTTCAATTTTGACCCGTTTCAGGCACAGAAATGACTTTAAACACACTTATTTTAGTTGACAAAGTCATAATTCACATCCAACAGTCATTTAGAGTCAAAAGATTAAATGTTGAAATTTCATCATTATAGACCATTTTGGGATCGTTCGACAGGTCCGGAGTCATCGTTTTTCATCCGAAAATTGATTTTTTGGACTGTACCAAAAATTATTCAAAATGTCAATTGGATCGTGCCTCATGTTGAATAACCACTTTTTAAACCCTCACAGTGACCAAAAATTCCATTTTTACAGAGTTTCGCTTACTCAAAAGCTTCAATTTTGACCCATTTCAGGCACAGAAATGACTTTAAACACACTTATTTTAGTTGACAAAGTCATAATTCACATCCAACAGTCATTTAGAGTCAAAAGATTAAATGTTAAAATTTCATCATTATAGAGCATTTTGGGAACGTTCGACAGGTCCGGAGTCATCGTTTTTCATCCGAAAATTGATTTTTTGGACTGTACCAAAAATGATTCAAAATGTCAATTGGATAGTGCCTCATGTTGAATAACCACTTTTTAAATCCTCACAGTGACCAAAATTGCCATTTTTACAGAGTTTTGCTTACTCAAAAGCTTCAATTTTGACCCGTTTCAGGCACAGAAATGACTTTAAACACACTTATTTTAGTTGACAAAGTCATAATTCACATCCAACAGTCATTTAGAGTCAAAAGATTAAATGTTGAAATTTCATCATTATAGACCATTTTGGGATCGTTCGACAGGTCCGGAGTCATCGTTTTTCATCCGAAAATTGATTTTTTGGACTGTACCAAAAATGATTCAAAATGTCAATTGGATCATGCCTCATGTTGAATAACCACTTTTTAAACCCTCACAGTGACCAAAATTGCCATTTTTACAGAGTTTTGCTTACTCAAAAGCTTTAATTTTGACCCGTTTTAGGCACAGAAATGACTTTAAACACACTTATTCTAGTTGACAAAGTCATAATTCACATCCAACAGTCATTTAGAGTCAAAAGAATAAATGTTAAAATTTCATCATTATAGACCATTTTGGGAACATTCCACAGGTCCGGAGTCGTTTTTCATCCGAAAATTGATTTTTTGGACTGTACCAAAAATGATTCAAAATGTCAATTGGATCGTGCCTCATGTTGAATAACCACTTTTTAAACCCTCACAGTGACCAAAATTGCCATTTTTACAGAGTTTTGCTTACTCAAAAGCTTTAATTTTGACCCGTTTCAGGCACAGAAATGACTTTAAACACACTTATTCTAGTTGACAAAGTCATAATTCACATCCAACAGTCATTTAGAGTCAAAAGATTAAATGTTGAAATTTCATCATTATAGACCATTTTGGGATCGTTCGAAAGGTCCAGAGTCATCGTTTTTCATCCGAAAATTGATTTTTTTGGACTGTACCAAAAATGATTCAAAATGTCAATTGGATCGTGCCTCATGTTGAATAACCACTTTTTAAACCCTCACAGTGACCAAAATTGCCATTTTTACAGAGTTTTGCTTACTCAAAAGCTTCAATTTTGACCCGTTTCAGGAACAGAAATGACTTTAAACACACTTATTTTAGTTGACAAAGTCATAATTCACATCCAACAGTCATTTAGAGTCAAAAGATTAAATGTTGAAATTTCATCATTATAGACCATTTTGGGATCGTTCGACAGGTCCGGAGTCATCGTTTTTCATCCGAAAATTGATTTTTTGGACTGTACCAAAAATGATTCAAAATGTCAAGTGGATCGTTCCTCATGTTGAATAACCACTTTTTAAACCCTCACAGTGACCAAAATTGCCATTTTTACAGAGTTTTGCTTACTTAAAAGCTTCAATTTTGACCCATTTCAGGCACAGAAATGACTTTAAACACACTTATTTTAGTTGACAAAGTCATAATTCACATCCAACAGTCATTTAAAGTCAAAAGATTAAATGTTAAAATTTCATCATTATAGAGCATTTTGGGAACGTTCGACAGGTCCGGAGTCATCGTTTTTCATCCGAAAATTGATTTTTTGGACTGTACCAAAAATGATTCAAAATGTCAATTGGATCGTGCCTCATGTTGAATAACCACTTTTTAAACCCTCACAGTGACCAAAATTACCATTTTTACAGAGTTTTGCTTACTCAAAAGCTTCAATTTTGACCCGTTTCAGGCACAGAAATGACTTTAAACACACTTATTTTAGTTGACAAAGTCATAATTCACATCCAACAGTCATTTAGAGTCAAAAGATTAAATGTTGAAATTTCATCATTATAGACCATTTTGGGATCGTTTGACAGGTCCGGAGTCATCGTTTTTCATCCGAAAATTGATTTTTTGGACTGTACCAAAAATGATTCAAAATGTCAATTGGATCATGCCTCATGTTGAATAACCACTTTTTAAACCCTCACAGTGACCAAAATTGCCATTTTTATAGAGTTTTGCTTGCTCAAAAGCTTCAATTTTGACCCGTTTCAGGCACAGAAATGACTTTAAACACACTTATTCTAGTTGACAAAGTCATAATTCACATCCAACAGTCATTTAGAGTCAAAAAGATTAAATGTTAAAATTTCATCATTATAGACCATTTTGGGAACATTCCACAGGTCCGGAGTCGTTTTTCATCCGAAAATTGATTTTTTGGACTGTACCAAAAATGATTCAAAATGTCAATTGGATCGTTCCTCATGTTGAATAACCACTTTTTTAAACCCTCACAGTGACCAAAATTGCCATTTTTACAGAGTTTTTGCTTACTCAAAAGCTTCAATTTTGACCCATTTCAGGCACAGAAATGACTTTAAACACACTTATTTTAGTTGAAGTCATAATTCACATCCAACAGTCATTTAGAGTCAAAAGATTAAATGTTAAAATTTCATCATTATAGACCATTTTGGGAACGTTCGACAGGTCCGGAGTCATCGTTTTTCATCCGAAAATTGATTTTTTGGACTGTACCAAAAATGATTCAAAATGTCAATTGGATCGTGCCTCATGTTGAATAACCACTTTTTAAACCCTCACAGTGACCAAAATTGCCATTTTTACAGAGTTTTGCTTACTCAAAAGCTTCAATTTTGACCCGTTTCAGGCACAGAAATGACTTTAAACACACTTATTTTATTTGAAACAGTCATAATTCACATCCAACAGTCATTTAGAGTCAAAAGATTAAATGTTGAAATTTCATCCATTTTGACCATTTGGGATCGTTCGACAGGTCCGGAGTCATCATTTTTCATCCGAAAATTGATTTTTTGGACTGTACCAAAAATGATTCAAAATGTCAATTGGATCGTGCCTCATGTTGAATAACCACTTTTTTAAACCCTCACAGTGACCAAAATTGCCATTTTTACAGAGTTTTGCTTACTCAAAAGCTTCAATTTTGACCCGTTTCAGGCACAGAAATGACTTTAAACACACTTATTTTAGTTGACAAAGTCATAATTCACATCCAACAGTAATTTAGAGTCAAAAGAATAAATGTTAAAATTTCATCATTATAGACCATTTTGGGATTGTTCGACAGGTCCGGAGTCATCGTTTTCCATCCGAAAATTGATTTTTGGACTGTACCAAAAATGATTCAAAATGTCAATTGGATCATGCCTCATGTTGAATAACCACTTTTTAAACCTCACAGTGACCAAAATTGCCATTTTTACAGAGTTTTGCTTACTCGAAAGCTTCAATTTTGACCCGTTTCAGGCACAGAAATGACTTAAAACACACTTATTTTAGTTGACAAAGTCATACTTCACATCCAACAGTCATTTAGAGTCAAAGATTAAATGTTGAAATTTCATCATTATAGACCATTTTGGGATCGTTCGACAGGGCCGGAGTCATCGTTTTTCATCCGAAAATTGATTTTTTGGACTGTACCAAAAATGATTCAAAATGTCAATTGGATCGTGCCTCATGTTGAATAACCACTTTTTAAACCCTCACAGTGACCAAAATTGCCATTTTTACAGAGTTTTGCTTACTCAAAAGCTTCAATTTTGACCCGTTTCAGGCACAGAAAGACTTTAAACACACTTATTTTAGTTGACAAAGTCATAATTCACATCCAACAGTAATTTAGAGTCAAAAGAATAAATGTTAAAATTTCATCATTATAGACCATTTTGGGATCGTTCGACAGGTCCGGAGTCATCGTTTTTCATCCGAAAATTGATTTTTTGGACTGTACCAAAAATGATTCAAAATGTCAATTGGATCATGCCTCATGTTGAATAACCACTTTTTAAACCCTCACAGTGACCAAAATTTCCATTTTTACAGAGTTTCGCTTACTCAAAAGCTTCAATTTTGACCCATTTCAGGCACAGAAATGACTTTAAACACACTTATTTTAGTTGACAAAGTCATAATTCACATCAAACAGTCATTTAGAGTCAAAAGATTAAATGTTAAAATTTCATCATTATAGACCATTTTGGGAACGTTCGACAGGTCCGGAGTCATCCTTTTTCATCCGAAAATTGATTTTTTGGACTGTACCAAAAATGATTCAAAATGTCAATTGGATCGTGCCTCATGTTGAATAACCACTTTTTAAACCCTCACAGTGACCAAAATTGCCATTTTTACAGAGTTTTGCTTGCTCAAAAGCTTCAATTTTGACCCGTTTCAGGCACAGAAATGACTTTAAACACACTTATTCTAGTTGACAAAGTCATAATTCACATCCAACAGTCATTTAGAGTCAAAAGATTAAATGTTAAAATTTCATCATTATAGACCATTTTGGGAACATTCCACAGGTCCGGAGTCATCGTTTTTCATCCGAAAATTGATTTTTTGGACTGTACCAAAAATGATTCAAAATGTCAATTGGATCGTTCCTCATGTTGAATAACCACTTTTTAAACCCTCACAGTGACCAAAATTGCCATTTTTACAGAGTTTTGCTTACTCAAAAGCTTCAATTTTGACCCATTTCAGGCACAGAAATGACTTTAAACACACTTATTTTAGTTGACAAAGTCATAATTCATATCCAACAGTCATTTAGAGTCAAAAGATTAAATGTTAAAATTTCATCCATATTGACCATTTTGGGATCGTTCGACAGGTCCGGAGTCATCGTTTTTCATCCGAAAATTAATTTTTTGGACTGTACCAAAAATGATTCAAAATGTCAATTGGATCGTGCCTCATGTTGAATAACCACTTTTTAAACCCTCACAGTGACCAAAATTGCCATTTTTACAGAGTTTTGCTTACTCAAAAGCTTCAATTTTGACCCGTTTCAGGCACAGAATTGACTTTAAACACACGTATTTTAGTTGAAAAAGTCATAATTCACATCCAACAGTCATTTAGAGTCAAAAGATTAAATGTTGAAATTTCATCCATATTGACCATTTGGGATCGTTCGACAGGTCCGGAGTCATCGTTTTTCATCCGAAAATTGATTTTTTGGACTGTACTAAAAATGATTCAAAATGTCAATTGGATCGTGCCTCATGTTGAATAACCACTTTTTAAACCCTCACAGTGACCAAAATTGCCATTTTTACAGAGTTTTGCTTACTCAAAAGCTTCAATTTTGACCCATTTCAGGCACAGAAATGACTTTAAACACACTTATTTTAGTTGACAAAGTCATAATTCACATCCAACAGTCATTTAGAGTCAAAAGATTAAATGCTAAAATTTCATCCATATTGACCATTTTGGGATCGTTCGACAGGTCCGGAGTCATCGTTTTTCATCCGAAAATAAATTTTTTGGACTGTACCAAAAATGATTCAAAATGTCAATTGGATCGTGCCTCATGTTGAATAACCACTTTTTAAACCCTCACAGTGACCAAAATTGCCATTTTTACAGAGTTTTGCTTACTCAAAAGCTTCAATTTTGACCCGTTTCAGGCACAGAATTGACTTTAAACACACGTATTTTAGTTGAAAAAGTCATAATTCACATCCAACAGTCATTTAGAGTCAAAAGATTAAATGTTGAAATTTCATCATTATAGACCATTTTGGGATCGTTCGACAGGTCCGGAGTCATCGTTTTTCATCCGAAAATTGATTTTTTGGACTGTACCAAAAATGATTCAAAATGTCAATTGGATCGTTCCTCATGTTGAATAACCACTTTTTAAACCCTCACAGTGACCAAAATTGCCATTTTTACAGAGTTTTGCTTACTCAAAAGCTTCAATTTTGACCCGTTTCAGGCACAGAAATGACTTTAAACACATTTATTTTAGTTGACAAAGTCATAATTCACATCCAACAGTCATTTAGAGTCAAAAGATTAAATGTTAAAATTTCATCATTATAGACCATTTTGGGATCGGTCGACAGGTCCGAAGTCATCGTTTTTCATCCGAAAATTGATTTTTTGGACTGTACCAAAAATGATTCAAAATGTCAATTGGATCGTTCCTCATGTTGAATAACTACTTTTTAAACCCTCACAGTGACCAAAATTGCCATTTTTACAGAGTTTTGCTTACTCAAAAGCTTCAATTTTGACCCATTTCAGGCACAGAAATGACTTTAAACACACTTATTTTAGTTGACAAAGTCATAATTCACATCCAACAGTCATTTAGAGTCAAAAGATTAAATGTTAAAATTTCATCCATATTGACCATTTTGGGATCGTTCGACAGGTCCGGAGTCATCGTTTTTCATCCGAAAATTAATTTTTTGGACTGTACCAAAAATGATTCAAAATGTCAATTGGATCGTGCCTCATGTTGAATAACCACTTTTTAAACCCTCACAGTGACCAAAATTGCCATTTTTACAGAGTTTTGCTTACTCAAAAGGTTCAATTTTGACCCGTTTCAGGCACAGAATTGACTTTAAACACACGTATTTTAGTTGAAAAAGTCATAATTCACATCCAACAGTCATTTAGAGTCAAAAGATTAAATGCTGAAATTTCATCCATATTGACCATTTGGGATCGTTCGACAGGTCCGGAGTCATCGTTTTTCATCCGAATATGGATTTTTTGGACTGTACTAAAAATGATTCAAAATGTCAATTGGATCGTGCCTCATGTTGAATAACCACTTTTTAAACCCTCACAGTGACCAAAATTGCCATTTTTACAGAGTTTTGCTTACTCAAAAGCTTTAATTTTTGACCCCGTTTCAGGCACAGAAATGACTTTAAACACACTTATTCTAGTTGACAAAGTCATAATTCACATCCAACAGTCATTTAGAGTCAAAAGAATAAATGTTGAAATTTCATCATTATAGACCATTTTGGGAATGTTCGACAGGTCCGGAGTCATCGTTTTTCATCCGAAAATTGATTTTTTTGACTGTACCAAAAATGATTCAAAATGTCAATTGGATCGTTCCTCATGTTGAATAACCACTTTTTAAACCCTCACAGTGACCAAAATTGCCATTTTTACAGAGTTTCGCTTACTCAAAAGCTTCAATTTTGACCCGTTTCAGGCACAGAATTGACTTTAAACACACGTATTTTAGTTGAAAAAGTCATAATTCACATCCAACAGTCATTTAGAGTCAAAAGATTAAATGTTGAAATTTCATCCATATTGACCATTTGGGATCGTTCGACAGGTCCGGAGTCATCGTTTTTCATCCGAAAATTGATTTTTTGGACTGTACTAAAAATGATTCAAAATGTCAATTGGATCGTGCCTCATGTTGAATAACCACTTTTTAAACCCTCACAGTGACCAAAATTGCCATTTTTACAGAGTTTTGCTTACTCAAAAGCTTCAATTTTGACCCATTTCAGGCACAGAAATGACTTTAAACACACTTATTTTAGTTGACAAAGTCATAATTCACATCCAACAGTCATTTAGAGTCAAAAGATTAAATGCTAAAATTTCATCCATATTGACCATTTTGGGATCGTTCGACAGGTCCGGAGTCATCGTTTTTCATCCGAAAATAAATTTTTTGGACTGTACCAAAAATGATTCAAAATGTCAATTGGATCGTGCCTCATGTTGAATAACCACTTTTTAAACCCTCACAGTGACCAAAATTGCCATTTTTACAGAGTTTTGCTTACTCAAAAGCTTCAATTTTGACCCGTTTCAGGCACAGAATTGACTTTAAACACACGTATTTTAGTTGAAAAAGTCATAATTCACATCCAACAGTCATTTAGAGTCAAAAGATTAAATGTTGAAATTTCATCATTATAGACCATTTTGGGATCGTTCGACAGGTCCGGAGTCATCGTTTTTCATCCGAAAATTGATTTTTTGGACTGTACCAAAAATGATTCAAAATGTCAATTGGATCGTTCCTCATGTTGAATAACCACTTTTTAAACCCTCACAGTGACCAAAATTGCCATTTTTACAGAGTTTTGCTTACTCAAAAGCTTCAATTTTGACCCGTTTCAGGCACAGAAATGACTTTAAACACATTTATTTTAGTTGACAAAGTCATAATTCACATCCAACAGTCATTTAGAGTCAAAAGATTAAATGTTAAAATTTCATCATTATAGACCATTTTGGGATCGGTCGACAGGTCCGAAGTCATCGTTTTTCATCCGAAAATTGATTTTTTGGACTGTACCAAAAATGATTCAAAATGTCAATTGGATCGTTCCTCATGTTGAATAACTACTTTTTAAACCCTCACAGTGACCAAAATTGCCATTTTTACAGAGTTTTGCTTACTCAAAAGCTTCAATTTTGACCCGTTTCAGGCACAGAAATGACTTTAAACACACTTATTTTATTTGAAACAGTCATAATTCACATCCAACAGTCATTTAGAGTCAAAAGATTAAATGTTGAAATTTCATCCATTTTGACCATTTGGGATCGTTCGACAGGTCCGGAGTCATCATTTTTCATCCGAAAATTGATTTTTTGGACTGTACCAAAAATGATTCAAAATGTCAATTGGATCGTGCCTCATGTTGAATAACCACTTTTTAAACCCTCACAGTGACCAAAATTGCCATTTTTACAGAGTTTTGCTTACTCAAAAGCTTCAATTTTGACCCGTTTCAGGCACAGAAATGACTTTAAACACACTTATTTTAGTTGACAAAGTCATAATTCACATCCAACAGTAATTTAGAGTCAAAAGAATAAATGTTAAAATTTCATCATTATAGACCATTTTGGGATTGTTCGACAGGTCCGGAGTCATCGTTTTCCATCCGAAAATTGATTTTTGGACTGTACCAAAAATGATTCAAAATGTCAATTGGATCATGCCTCATGTTGAATAACCACTTTTTAAACCCTCACAGTGACCAAAATTGCCATTTTTACAGAGTTTTGCTTACTCGAAAGCTTCAATTTTGACCCGTTTCAGGCACAGAAATGACTTAAAACACACTTATTTTAGTTGACAAAGTCATACTTCACATCCAACAGTCATTTAGAGTCAAAAGATTAAATGTTGAAATTTCATCATTATAGACCATTTTGGGATCGTTCGACAGGGCCGGAGTCATCGTTTTTCATCCGAAAATTGATTTTTTGGACTGTACCAAAAATGATTCAAAATGTCAATTGGATCGTGCCTCATGTTGAATAACCACTTTTTAAACCCTCACAGTGACCAAAATTGCCATTTTTACAGAGTTTTGCTTACTCAAAAGCTTCAATTTTGACCCGTTTCAGGCACAGAAAAGACTTTAAACACACTTATTTTAGTTGACAAAGTCATAATTCACATCCAACAGTAATTTAGAGTCAAAAGAATAAATGTTAAAATTTCATCATTATAGACCATTTTGGGATCGTTCGACAGGTCCGGAGTCATCGTTTTTCATCCGAAAATTGATTTTTTGGACTGTACCAAAAATGATTCAAAATGTCAATTGGATCATGCCTCATGTTGAATAACCACTTTTTAAACCCTCACAGTGACCAAAATTTCCATTTTTACAGAGTTTCGCTTACTCAAAAGCTTCAATTTTGACCCATTTCAGGCACAGAAATGACTTTAAACACACTTATTTTAGTTGACAACGTCATAATTCACATCAAACAGTCATTTAGAGTCAAAAGATTAAATGTTAAAATTTCATCATTATAGACCATTTTGGGAACGTTCGACAGGTCCGGAGTCATCCTTTTTCATCCGAAAATTGATTTTTTGGACTGTACCAAAAATGATTCAAAATGTCAATTGGATCGTGCCTCATGTTGAATAACCACTTTTTAAACCCTCACAGTGACCAAAATTGCCATTTTTACAGAGTTTTGCTTGCTCAAAAGCTTCAATTTTGACCCGTTTCAGGCACAGAAATGACTTTAAACACACTTATTCTAGTTGACAAAGTCATAATTCACATCCAACAGTCATTTAGAGTCAAAAGATTAAATGTTAAAATTTCATCATTATAGACCATTTTGGGAACATTCCACAGGTCCGGAGTCATCGTTTTTCATCCGAAAATTGATTTTTTGGACTGTACCAAAAATGATTCAAAATGTCAATTGGATCGTTCCTCATGTTGAATAACCACTTTTTAAACCCTCACAGTGACCAAAATTGCCATTTTTACAGAGTTTTGCTTACTCAAAAGCTTCAATTTTGACCCATTTCAGGCACAGAAATGACTTTAAACACACTTATTTTAGTTGACAAAGTCATAATTCATATCCAACAGTCATTTAGAGTCAAAAGATTAAATGTTAAAATTTCATCCATATTGACCATTTGGGATCGTTCGACAGGTCCGGAGTCATCGTTTTTCATCCGAAAATTAATTTTTTGGACTGTACCAAAAATGATTCAAAATGTCAATTGGATCATGCCTCATGTTGAATAACCACTTTTTAAACCCTCACAGTGACCAAAATTTCCATTTTTACAGAGTTTCGCTTACTCAAAAGCTTCAATTTTGACCCATTTCAGGCACAGAAATGACTTTAAACACACTTATTTTAGTTGACAAAGTCATAATTCACATCAAACAGTCATTTAGAGTCAAAAGATTAAATGTTAAAATTTCATCATTATAGACCATTTTGGGAACGTTCGACAGGTCCGGAGTCATCCTTTTTCATCCGAAAATTGATTTTTGGACTGTACCAAAAATGATTCAAAATGTCAATTGGATCGTGCCTCATGTTGAATAACCACTTTTTAAACCCTCACAGTGACCAAAATTGCCATTTTTACAGAGTTTTGCTTGCTCAAAAGCTTCAATTTTGACCCGTTTCAGGCACAGAAATGACTTTAAACACACTTATTCTAGTTGACAAAGTCATAATTCACATCCAACAGTCATTTAGAGTCAAAAGATTAAATGTTAAAATTTCATCATTATAGACCATTTTGGGAACATTCCACAGGTCCGGAGTCATCGTTTTTCATCCGAAAATTGATTTTTGGACTGTACCAAAAATGATTCAAAATGTCAATTGGATCGTTCCTCATGTTGAATAACCACTTTTTAAACCCTCACAGTGACCAAAATTGCCATTTTTACAGAGTTTTGCTTACTCAAAAGCTTCAATTTTGACCCATTTCAGGCACAGAAATGACTTTAAACACACTTATTTTTTTAGTTGACAAAGTCATAATTCATATCCAACAGTCATTTAGAGTCAAAAGATTAAATGTTAAAATTTCATCCATATTGACCATTTTGGGATCGTTCGACAGGTCCGGAGTCATCGTTTTTCATCCGAAAATTAATTTTTTGGACTGTACCAAAAATGATTCAAAATGTCAATTGGATCGTGCCTCATGTTGAATAACCACTTTTTAAACCCTCACAGTGACCAAAATTGCCATTTTTACAGAGTTTTGCTTACTCAAAAGCTTCAATTTTGACCCGTTTCAGGCACAGAATTGACTTTAAACACACGTATTTTAGTTGAAAAAGTCATAATTCACATCCAACAGTCATTTAGAGTCAAAAGATTAAATGTTGAAATTTCATCCATATTGACCATTTGGGATCGTTCGACAGGTCCGGAGTCATCGTTTTTCATCCGAAAATTGATTTTTTGGACTGTACTAAAAATGATTCAAAATGTCAATTGGATCGTGCCTCATGTTGAATAACCACTTTTTAAACCCTCACAGTGACCAAAATTGCCATTTTTACAGAGTTTTGCTTACTCAAAAGCTTCAATTTTGACCCATTTCAGGCACAGAAATGACTTTAAACACACTTATTTTAGTTGACAAAGTCATAATTCACATCCAACAGTCATTTAGAGTCAAAAGATTAAATGCTAAAATTTCATCCATATTGACCATTTTGGGATCGTTCGACAGGTCCGGAGTCATCGTTTTTCATCCGAAAATAAATTTTTTGGACTGTACCAAAAATGATTCAAAATGTCAATTGGATCGTGCCTCATGTTGAATAACCACTTTTTAAACCCTCACAGTGACCAAAATTGCCATTTTTACAGAGTTTTGCTTACTCAAAAGCTTCAATTTTGACCCGTTTCAGGCACAGAATTGACTTTAAACACACGTATTTTAGTTGAAAAAGTCATAATTCACATCCAACAGTCATTTAGAGTCAAAAGATTAAATGTTGAAATTTCATCATTATAGACCATTTTGGGATCGTTCGACAGGTCCGGAGTCATCGTTTTTCATCCGAAAATTGATTTTTTGGACTGTACCAAAAATGATTCAAAATGTCAATTGGATCGTTCCTCATGTTGAATAACCACTTTTTAAACCCTCACAGTGACCAAAATTGCCATTTTTACAGAGTTTTGCTTACTCAAAAGCTTCAATTTTGACCCGTTTCAGGCACAGAAATGACTTTAAACACATTTATTTTAGTTGACAAAGTCATAATTCACATCCAACAGTCATTTAGAGTCAAAAGATTAAATGTTAAAATTTCATCATTATAGACCATTTTGGGATCGGTCGACAGGTCCGAAGTCATCGTTTTTCATCCGAAAATTGATTTTTTGGACTGTACCAAAAATGATTCAAAATGTCAATTGGATCGTTCCTCATGTTGAATAACTACTTTTTAAACCCTCACAGTGACCAAAATTGCCATTTTTACAGAGTTTTGCTTACTCAAAAGCTTCAATTTTGACCCATTTCAGGCACAGAAATGACTTTAAACACACTTATTTTAGTTGACAAAGTCATAATTCACATCCAACAGTCATTTAGAGTCAAAAGATTAAATGTTAAAATTTCATCCATATTGACCATTTTGGGATCGTTCGACAGGTCCGGAGTCATCGTTTTTCATCCGAAAATTAATTTTTTGGACTGTACCAAAAATGATTCAAAATGTCAATTGGATCGTGCCTCATGTTGAATAAACACTTTTTAAACCCTCACAGTGACCAAAATTGCCATTTTTACAGAGTTTTGCTTACTCAAAAGGTTCAATTTTGACCCGTTTCAGGCACAGAATTGACTTTAAACACACGTATTTTAGTTGAAAAAGTCATAATTCACATCCAACAGTCATTTAGAGTCAAAAGATTAAATGCTGAAATTTCATCCATATTGACCATTTGGGATCGTTCGACAGGTCCGGAGTCATCGTTTTTCATCCGAAAATGGATTTTTTGGACTGTACTAAAAATGATTCAAAATGTCAATTGGATCGTGCCTCATGTTGAATAACCACTTTTTAAACCCTCACAGTGACCAAAATTGCCATTTTTACAGAGTTTTGCTTACTCAAAAGCTTTAATTTTTGACCCGTTTCAGGCACAGAAATGACTTTAAACACACTTATTCTAGTTGACAAAGTCATAATTCACATCCAACAGTCATTTAGAGTCAAAAGAATAAATGTTGAAATTTCATCATTATAGACCATTTTGGGAATGTTCGACAGGTCCGGAGTCATCGTTTTTCATCCGAAAATTGATTTTTTTGACTGTACCAAAAATGATTCAAAATGTCAATTGGATCGTTCCTCATGTTGAATAACCACTTTTTAAACCCTCACAGTGACCAAAATTGCCATTTTTACAGAGTTTCGCTTACTCAAAAGCTTCAATTTTGACCCGTTTCAGGCACAGAATTGACTTTAAACACACGTATTTTAGTTGAAAAAGTCATAATTCACATCCAACAGTCATTTAGAGTCAAAAGATTAAATGTTGAAATTTCATCCATATTGACCATTTGGGATCGTTCGACAGGTCCGGAGTCATCGTTTTTCATCCGAAAATTGATTTTTTGGACTGTACTAAAAATGATTCAAAATGTCAATTGGATCGTGCCTCATGTTGAATAACCACTTTTTAAACCCTCACAGTGACCAAAATTGCCATTTTTACAGAGTTTTGCTTACTCAAAAGCTTCAATTTTGACCCATTTCAGGCACAGAAATGACTTTAAACACACTTATTTTAGTTGACAAAGTCATAATTCACATCCAACAGTCATTTAGAGTCAAAAGATTAAATGCTAAAATTTCATCCATATTGACCATTTTGGGATCGTTCGACAGGTCCGGAGTCATCGTTTTTCATCCGAAAATAAATTTTTTGGACTGTACCAAAAATGATTCAAAATGTCAATTGGATCGTGCCTCATGTTGAATAACCACTTTTTAAACCCTCACAGTGACCAAAATTGCCATTTTTACAGAGTTTTGCTTACTCAAAAGCTTCAATTTTGACCCGTTTCAGGCACAGAATTGACTTTAAACACACGTATTTTAGTTGAAAAAGTCATAATTCACATCCAACAGTCATTTAGAGTCAAAAGATTAAATGTTGAAATTTCATCATTATAGACCATTTTGGGATCGTTCGACAGGTCCGGAGTCATCGTTTTTCATCCGAAAATTGATTTTTTGGACTGTACCAAAAATGATTCAAAATGTCAATTGGATCGTTCCTCATGTTGAATAACCACTTTTTAAACCCTCACAGTGACCAAAATTGCCATTTTTACAGAGTTTTGCTTACTCAAAAGCTTCAATTTTGACCCGTTTCAGGCACAGAAATGACTTTAAACACATTTATTTTAGTTGACAAAGTCATAATTCACATCCAACAGTCATTTAGAGTCAAAAGATTAAATGTTAAAATTTCATCATTATAGACCATTTTGGGATCGGTCGACAGGTCCGAAGTCATCGTTTTTCATCCGAAAATTGATTTTTTGGACTGTACCAAAAATGATTCAAAATGTCAATTGGATCGTTCCTCATGTTGAATAACTACTTTTTAAACCCTCACAGTGACCAAAATTGCCATTTTTACAGAGTTTTGCTTACTCAAAAGCTTCAATTTTGACCCATTTCAGGCACAGAAATGACTTTAAACACACTTATTTTAGTTGACAAAGTCATAATTCACATCCAACAGTCATTTAGAGTCAAAAGATTAAATGTTAAAATTTCATCCATATTGACCATTTTGGGATCGTTCGACAGGTCCGGAGTCATCGTTTTTCATCCGAAAATTAATTTTTTGGACTGTACCAAAAATGATTCAAAATGTCAATTGGATCGTGCCTCATGTTGAATAACCACTTTTTAAACCCTCACAGTGACCAAAATTGCCATTTTTACAGAGTTTTGCTTACTCAAAAGGTTCAATTTTGACCCGTTTCAGGCACAGAATTGACTTTAAACACACGTATTTTAGTTGAAAAAGTCATAATTCACATCCAACAGTCATTTAGAGTCAAAAGATTAAATGCTGAAATTTCATCCATATTGACCATTTGGGATCGTTCGACAGGTCCGGAGTCATCGTTTTTCATCCGAAAATGGATTTTTTGGACTGTACTAAAAATGATTCAAAATGTCAATTGGATCGTGCCTCATGTTGAATAACCACTTTTTAAACCCTCACAGTGACCAAAATTGCCATTTTTACAGAGTTTTGCTTACTCAAAAGCTTTAATTTTTGACCCGTTTCAGGCACAGAAATGACTTTAAACACACTTATTCTAGTTGACAAAGTCATAATTCACATCCAACAGTCATTTAGAGTCAAAAGAATAAATGTTGAAATTTCATCATTATAGACCATTTTGGGAATGTTCGACAGGTCCGGAGTCATCGTTTTTCATCCGAAAATTGATTTTTTTGACTGTACCAAAAATGATTCAAAATGTCAATTGGATCGTTCCTCATGTTGAATAACCACTTTTTAAACCCTCACAGTGACCAAAATTGCCATTTTTACAGAGTTTCGCTTACTCAAAAGCTTCAATTTTGACCCATTTCAGGCACAGAAATGACTTTAAACACACTTATTTTAGTTGACAAAGTCATAATTCACATCCAACAGTCATTTAGAGTCAAAAGATTAAATGTTAAAATTTCATCATTATAGACCATTTTGGGAACGTTCGACAGGTCCGGAGTCATCGTTTTTCATCCGAAAATTGATTTTTTGGACTGTACCAAAAATGATTCAAAATGTCAATTGGATCGTGCCTCATGTTGAATAACCACTTTTTAAACCCTCACAGTGACCAAAATTTCCATTTTTACAGAGTTTCGCTTACTCAAAAGCTTCAATTTTGACCCATTTCAGGCACAGAAATGACTTTAAACACACTTATTTTAGTTGACAAAGTCATAATTCACATCCAACAGTCATTTAGAGTCAAAAGATTAAATGTTAAAATTTCATCATTATAGACCATTTTGGGAACGTTCGACAGGTCCGGAGTCATCGTTTTTCATCCGAAAATTGATTTTTTGGACTGTACCAAAAATGATTCAAAATGTCAATTGGATCGTGCCTCATGTTGAATAACCACTTTTTAAACCCTCACAGTGACCAAAATTGCCATTTTTACAGAGTTTTGCTTACTCAAAAGCTTCAATTTTGACCCGTTTCAGGCACAGAAATGACTTTAAACACACTTATTTTAGTTGACAAAGTCATAATTCACATCCAACAGTCATTTAGAGTCAAAAGATTAAATGTTGAAATTTCATCATTATAGACTATTTTGGGATCGTTCGACAGGTCCGGAGTCATCGTTTTTCATCCGAAAATTGATTTTTTGGACTGTACCAAAAATGATTCAAAATGTCAATTGGATCGTGCCTCATGTTGAATAACCACTTTTTAAACCCTCACAGTGACCAAAATTGCCATTTTTACAGAGTTTTGCTTGCTCAAAAGCTTCAATTTTGACTCGTTTCAGGCACAGAAATGACTTTAAACACACTTATTCTAGTTGACAAAGTCATAATTCACATCCAACAGTCATTTAGAGTCAAAAGATTAAATGTTAAAATTTCATCATTATAGACCATTTTGGGAACATTCCACAGGTCCGGAGTCATCGTTTTTCATCCGAAAATTGATTTTTTGGACTGTACCAAAAATGATTCAAAATGTCAATTGGATCGTTCCTCATGTTGAATAACCACTTTTTAAACCCTCACAGTGACCAAAATTGCCATTTTTACAGAGTTTTGCTTACTCAAAAGCTTCAATTTTGACCCATTTCAGGCACAGAAATGACTTTAAACACACTTATTTTAGTTGACAAAGTCATAATTCACATCCAACAGTCATTTAGAGTCAAAAGATTAAATGTTAAAATTTCATCATTATAGACCATTTTGGGAACGTTCGACAGTCATCGTTTTTCATCCGAAAATTGATTTTTTGGACTGTACCAAAAATGATTCAAAATGTCAATTGGATCATGCCTCATGTTGAATAACCACTTTTTAAACCCTCACAGTGACCAAAATTGCCATTTTTACAGAGTTTTGCTTACTCAAAAGCTTCAATTTTGACCCGTTTCAGGCACAGAAATGACTTTAAACACACTTATTTTAGTTGACAAAGTCATAATTCACATCCAACAGTCATTTAGAGTCAAAAGATTAAATGTTAAAATTTCATCCATATTGTTCATTTTGGGATCGTTCGACAGGTCCGGAGTCATCGTTTTTCATCCGAAAATTAATTTTTTGGACTGTACCAAAAATGAAACAGTTCTTAAAGTTTTTGGATGTGGGATGGAGTGACCATCCCGGCCGTATTTATTAAAACAAAAAATTAAAACATTAAACGTTTTCATGTTATGTACAATTTCATTATCACATTGCGATGTTTGGCTAACCTTAACATAATCTCTAATACAGAGGTTCTCCTAGCCGAACTAGCATCCTACAAAACATTCTCTAGAAACACTGAAATTGTACATCCTAACGTTTAAGGGCCAACGGCAAGGTCATAACCGGTGTCAAGATCCCTAACCAGACTTACCCCTCCCACTTGGGAGGGGCGACAGCACAGAGGCTTACCTCAAGTGCAACTACTAACAATTTCCCTTGACTTGACGGGGGCACTTAAGACTCGACGCCATTTAAAGGTCGTTCGAAGACTTGTGTGTGGTATCTAGAAGGTATCGTGGACCTCCCCCCACCCCACACAACTTACCGCATCTGCCGTCGCAGATGACACTGGCCCCGGGAAATTCCCCAGGAGGGGGCTGTAACCCCTCCTACAAAGGAAGGGGCCTTGACCGCCTTTCCTTTACTTCCGGCGACCCGCCCTTAGACGGGACCGCCTCCCCATTGAGGGGCCAATGGCCACCTCTCCCGAGCGCTCCCATCCGTGTTGGGTGACGCCCACTCATAGGGATCTACCAATTAGTGCTCACCGATCATGACCTTACCGCCTACCAAAAAATAAATACGACAATTCTTACTCAAACCTATGCAAACATTGGTCGCTACGACCGAAAGAACATGCTTAAAATGCAACACTACATCAAATCATTTTAATCGTAACAACCTAAACGATATTCACCATACTTTATTATGATCAACAACAAACTGATACTTTCACAGCCTGTAAACGAAATGGAAAAAACAAACTTATAAATTCACTTTATTGCACAACAACTTGCTGTCCTCAGGGGCTGGTGGGTGGGTCAAAATTGGCTCTTCGTTCCGTCCCGAGCTCACGTGTAGCGAGGAGGTGCAGCTTCGGAGCACAAGAACAAGAGGACGTCTTCTGGTCTTGCGTCTCTTTTTATCCGTCTTCAGGGCGGGCGAAAACCCGCCCCTGCCTGCCCCTAGGGCGGGGCTGGCTACGTCGGTGTCTAGGCCAGCCCACTCTAGGGCGGGAAAAAGCGCGCCCCTGCTACGCCGCTTCGGGCATACCAGCCGAGACGCGCTTCCCGCCCCAAAATGGCTTCCCGGGGGGATCGAGGCACTCCGCCATACGTTCGGGGGGACCGAGTGGTCGCCCCTTTCCATATGGCTGAGATACCCGCCACCCCCTCTCAACACAATCCCCAAAAGGAGGGAAACCGGAAACAGTTCTTAAAGTTTTTGGATGTGGGATGGAGTGACCATCCCGGCCGTATTTATTAAAACAAAAAATTAAAACATTAAACGTTTTCATGTTATGTACAATTTCATTATCACATTGCGATGTTTGGCTAACCTTAACATAATCTCTAATACAGAGGTTCTCCTAGCCGAACTAGCATCCTACAAAACATTCTCTAGAAACACTGAAATTGTACATCCTAACGTTTAAGGGCCAACGGCAAGGTCATAACCGGTGTCAAGATCCCTAACCAGACTTACCCCTCCCACTTGGGAGGGGCGACAGCACAGAGGCTTACCTCAAGTGCAACTACTAACAATTTCCCTTGACTTGACGGGGGCACTTAAGACTCGACGCCATTTAAAGGTCGTTCGAAGACTTGTGTGTGGTATCTAGAAGGTATCGTGGACCTCCCCCCACCCCACACAACTTACCGCATCTGCCGTCGCAGATGACACTGGCCCCGGGAAATTCCCCAGGAGGGGGCTGTAACCCCTCCTACAAAGGAAGGGGCCTTGACCGCCTTTCCTTTACTTCCGGCGACCCGCCCTTAGACGGGACCGCCTCCCCATTGAGGGGCCAATGGCCACCTCTCCCGAGCGCTCCCATCCGTGTTGGGTGACGCCCACTCATAGGGATCTACCAATTAGTGCTCACCGATCATGACCTTACCGCCACAGGTCCGGATAGTTGACCGGCTATCCGGACCCCCCACAAAACTCCTACCTAAAGGTCATGTTTTAACGATTTTAACCAAGCTAAGAAGTCTCCTATGAGTAACTCATTGCCCACCTTCGACAAATGCACACCATCCCCCAGATACATACTGTCATCATTAATACAACTATGCGAGATCGAATGCAATGTCTTGGAACGGAACAACCTACTCACTTTGTTATTCAATTTTCTAACCGAATGATTTAAAGCAGGGATCGAGATAGCCCCCCGCCATACTTTTCGTGGGATCATATGAGACCACGCAATTATGCACCCCGGAACTCTCCTCGCTAACCAACTTACCGTGGAAAGCATAGACTCCAGGAGAAGTCGTCTACCGGTGGTGACCAAATCATTGCCCCCCAAATGCACTATGACTATGGACGGCGGTGACCTCATCCGCTCTAACAAACCCTCAAAGAATGCCTGAAACTGGTCAATACAGAGACCGCCCCTTCCGTAGAAGGACACTCTGTACCCGTATTCCCCAGGTACGTGAATCATGTCACCTGCTTTGAATACGTCTGCGGCCCGTCTCACGTATGAGTGGCCCACGACCCACACCTCCTTCCTCACAGCCGGTGATGTGCGACCGCTGGCCTGGTGTTGGGTCGACTGCACAGTCCGCCCTGCCGCGTAGGCTTGCGCAACTGAAAACAAACAAAAGACAAGAAGCGTGAGTACATGATTACAGCTTCACAACATGTGCAATCGCACGTACCTCTTATAACAATTGGAGGACCAGCGCCCCACACGTTTCACTTGTTCTACATTAAGACCCCTGGCTGTAGCTTCAGTGGCAGCCCCTATTCGAAAGGAATGGGTCCCGAATTCGCCCGGGTCCAAGCCCGCTGCGGCAATGGCCATTGCAAGCACCCGCTGAAACTGAAACCTCGTCAGTGGGGTGGCGTCTGCATGCCTCAACAATGTCCCCCCCCACGATGCCACCCTTCGTGCTAGGTAATCTTCTAAGCACTGTACCGGACACATGGGTGACCCGGGGGTCCGGCGAATGATCGTGCAGTCCCCCCTCCCATCTTGGTCGGTTTTGGACCTGAGAAAGGAGACAATCATCGCATCGCCCCTGATCTGAACATGCTCCCTGCACAAGCCCCCCGACACATCCTGTTTGTTCCTTGCAACCAGCTCACTAACTCTCATAGCCCCGTGAAATGCCAGCGTAAATGCAGTCCGGAACAAACAGGTCTCGAAAGGGGACGAGCATGTGTTAGGGAGTGTGGCCAGTAACTGGGACAACCTATCTAGACCTATCGGTCGTCTTACGTCTACTCTGCGACCCTCTAGGCGTTGCCACCCACGCAGCGCCTTTTGTACTGTAAAAGACGCTGTCGGGTCCTGGATGCCATGGGCCCTGGCAACAAAGGAAATGGCGGCACGATGCCTTTGGGCCGTAGCCACCGATTTCCCAGCCCTACGTAAAGACATCAGAAAAAGTATTACCCACTCCTCCTGACCCCAAAGTCCCCCTCTCTCTGCCCCCAAAAAGGCTAAATAGGCCTGAAACGCCCCTTCATATGCCTTCCTTGTCCTGGGTGCTAGACTCTCTCCCACGAGGTGACGAAGTTCGGGGCACCGAGAGACCAGAGAGCTTCGGGGAAGGGTGCCGGCTCTGGGTCCGCTGAAGGAAGGAAACCCGAGAAAGCCTGCATGTGAAAACGAGACAGTGCATCAGCAGCCTGATTCATCACCCCTGGGACATGTTTTGCTCTGAATATCACGTTCAGTTGCATACACAGTAAGACAATTTCTTTGAGCAGCCTCAAAATCAATTTACAACGGGCTGCCTGACTATTGATGCATTCTACCACGGTCATATTGTCGGACCAGAACACAACAGAATGATCTCTGAACCCTTCTGGCCAGGTTCTCAGGGCCACCAGAATGGGAAATAGTTCAAGGAAAGCGATATTACTCGTCAGCCCCTTCTCGTGCCACCATAGGGGCCACTTTTGTGCCGACCATTTTGTGCCGAAGATGGCGCCAAAACCTATGCTTCCTGCTGAATCTGTCCATAGCCCAAGCTCTTCGGAGGACACGGCTGGCTTATTCCAGACGACTCGGCCATTGAAGTCCGCCAAGAATGCTAACCAAATCCGCATGTCCTGGCGGACCTCAGCCGATAACCTTGTGCGATGATGACCCTCCTTTAGGCCAACCATCGCTTGGGCAATTGAGCGGGAAAAAGGGCGAGCCATTGGTATCACCCTCAAGGCAAAGTTCAACTTTCCCACTAATTGTTGCAACTGATGCAGTGTAACTTTGGATGCATTTAAACATACTTGGAGGGCTGCCCTGAATTTCGACACTTTGCTAGCTGGTAAACGGAAACACCCCTCCCTTGAGTCCAACTCGATCCCCAAAAACTCGAGGCAAGTCGTGGGACCCATAGTTTTACCCGGTGCCAATGGCACGCCAAAATGACCCATCAACACACAGAATTCAGCTAAGGCCTGGGCACATTCGGGATTACCGGCGGGGCCAAGGAACAAAAAGTCGTCAAGGTAGTGCATTACATTTCGGAAACCCGTTCTCTTAGTGAACACCCATTGCAGGAAAGTACTGAATTGCTCAAAGTAAGCACATGATATAGAGCATCCCATTGGCATACACCTATCCATGTAAAATGACCCCTGGAACCCGAATCCCAGAAGACGCTGATCGTCTGGGTGTACCGGGAGCAACCGGAACGCTGACTCGATATCTGATTTCGCCATCAACGTCCCGTGCCCCAGGCGATTCAAGATGGCTACTGCCTCATCAAAAGATGCGTATCGCACCGAACAAACTTCTGGATCAATTGCGTCGTTCACCGAAAGACCATGTGGAGCAGACAGATTATGGATCAAACGAAACTCACCTGGGTCCTTCTTGGGGACCACCCCTAACGGAGAACAAACGAAATCCGGTACCGGGGGTACACTAAACGGGCCGGCGACCCGTCCCCGGCTAACCTCTTTCTGAATTTTCTCTTGCACTACAGATGTATGTTGTAAAACGGAAAGTTGATTTTTGCACATCCCTACTCCCTGAAAGTCCCCTACCGGGATGCGGAAACCATGTGTAAAACCGTTCCGCAGCACCCCGGCAGAAGTACGATCCGGGTATTCGCTGAGCCAGGGAATCATTGCCAAGGTATCAATCGGGGTTGGTAAAGGCGCCCCTCGGCCTAGCTTAGACCTGTTTGGCGCCTCCCCTACCCCCATTCTCACTCGTTCTGGCTCTGCACGATGACTCAGGATGGGATGACCCACACGTACTACATTCGTGTTTGAATTTACACGATCCCGGAGGCCTGGTACATTTCCCTTTGTTGAAATTAAAACAGAAACCCTTTCTCCCTGTATTGCCTGCGGGCCTCGACTGGTCGTCGGTGCTCGTACTTGGTCGAAAGGGCGACCCCACATTTTGGCGGGAGTAATCAACAACATTGCTCCCGACCAATGGCATTCTTAACATTCCCGATTCTTTCATTTTATCCCATGTTACAGAATCGTAACAATCCCAAGTCAAACTCTTGTTATGTTCCTTTTCTTTCCTGAACAGATTGTCATAACAAAACCAATGGTTACCTTGATACGCTGTCGAGTAACCCATAATTCGTGATTGATAAACGGGAAACTCAGGAAGCAACTCGGGCCTACGTTCCCCCAAAATCGATGTAAAAATACCCCACGCATTGCCCCAGTTGCCAATGTTCTCATTTACCTTAAAGGCGGCCATTTTTGCGCGCCAAACACCCGGATGCATTAGGTCCTTCTGACTTTTCACATGCTCCACATCATAATGATCAACAAGCAAGGAAAAAATATTCACGTACTCCCCCGCCCAGATCTTTTCCTTTATAGCTAAAGGCACATGTTGTCCCAATCTCTCTCTACGAGAGGGTGCTGACTCGTCCCTTGCAATCGGCAATGGCCGCTTACCTGAACCGGACGCAGCTTCTGCCGCTTGCGGCTTGTCTATCCCCGCCAACGGCGCAGCCACTCTAGCTGCCTCTCTCTTCTCACGAAGCCCTTTTATCAGCGCCTGTGCCTCGGCAGCCGTGGCGCCATTACTACTATCCCCCAACCATGCTGCTAGCTGTGCTGCCAGCTCGGGGGGCATGTCTTCCTTGGATGTCGGGGTGACGACAACGGGGATTGGATTCCCCTCCATCGGTACTGGGGTCGGCGCCTCGAGCGGGGCAGAGGGAACCGGGACGTCTCCACCGGCTGGAACCCTTCTCGGCCTCTTAGGTCTCCCTCCAGCCGGCGCAGGGCCCGAACCCTCCTCCCCATCTCGCTCTGCCAACCGTTTCTTTATGTCGGACACCTCTTTGCAAAGGGCCCGCACCATCTGGTCGGTCGTCATTCTCTTTGCGCCTTTCTTGGGCATCTCTCCGAGGAAGTATCTAGAAGACAAAGAAAAAGATCAAAACGCTCAAAATTGGCTCTTCGTTCCGTCCCGAGCTCACGTGTAGCGAGGAGGTGCAGCTTCGGAGCACAAGAACAAGAGGACGTCTTCTGGTCTTGCGTCTCTTTTTATCCGTCTTCAGGGCGGGCGAAAACCCGCCCCTGCCTGCCCCTAGGGCGGGGCTGGCTACGTCGGTGTCTAGGCCAGCCCACTCTAGGGCGGGAAAAAGCGCGCCCCGGCTACGCCGCTTCGGGCATACCAGCCGAGACGCGCTTCCCGCCCCAAAATGGCTTCCCGGGGGGATCGAGGCACTCCGCCATACGTTCGGGGGGACCGAGTGGTCGCCCCTTTCCATATGGCTGAGATACCCGCCACCCCCTCTCAACACAATCCCCAAAAGGAGGGAAACCGGAAACAGTTCTTAAAGTTTTTGGATGTGGGATGGAGTGACCATCCCGGCCGTATTTATTAAAACAAAAAATTAAAACATTAAACGTTTTCATGTTATGTACAATTTCATTATCACATTGCGATGTTTGGCTAACCTTAACATAATCTCTAATACAGAGGTTCTCCTAGCCGAACTAGCATCCTACAAAACATTCTCTAGAAACACTGAAATTGTACATCCTAACGTTTAAGGGCCAACGGCAAGGTCATAACCGGTGTCAAGATCCCTAACCAGACTTACCCCTCCCACTTGGGAGGGGCGACAGCACAGAGGCTTACCTCAAGTGCAACTACTAACAATTTCCCTTGACTTGACGGGGGCACTTAAGACTCGACGCCATTTAAAGGTCGTTCGAAGACTTGTGTGTGGTATCTAGAAGGTATCGTGGACCTCCCCCCACCCCACACAACTTACCGCATCTGCCGTCGCAGATGACACTGGCCCCGGGAAATTCCCCAGGAGGGGGCTGTAACCCCTCCTACAAAGGAAGGGGCCTTGACCGCCTTTCCTTTACTTCCGGCGACCCGCCCTTAGACGGGACCGCCTCCCCATTGAGGGGCCAATGGCCACCTCTCCCGAGCGCTCCCATCCGTGTTGGGTGACGCCCACTCATAGGGATCTACCAATTAGTGCTCACCGATCATGACCTTACCGCCTACCAAAAAATAAATACGACAATTCTTACTCAAACCTATGCAAACATTGGTCGCTACGACCGAAAGAACATGCTTAAAATGCAACACTACATCAAATCATTTTAATCGTAACAACCTAAACGATATTCACCATACTTTATTATGATCAACAACAAACTGATACTTTCACAGCCTGTAAACGAAATGGAAAAAACAAACTTATAAATTCACTTTATTGCACAACAACTTGCTGTCCTCAGGGGCTGGTGGGTGGGTCAAAATTGGCTCTTCGTTCCGTCCCGAGCTCACGTGTAGCGAGGAGGTGCAGCTTCGGAGCACAAGAACAAGAGGACGTCTTCTGGTCTTGCGTCTCTTTTTATCCGTCTTCAGGGCGGGCGAAAACCCGCCCCTGCCTGCCCCTAGGGCGGGGCTGGCTACGTCGGTGTCTAGGCCAGCCCACTCTAGGGCGGGAAAAAGCGCGCCCCGGCTACGCCGCTTCGGGCATACCAGCCGAGACGCGCTTCCCGCCCCAAAATGGCTTCCCGGGGGGATCGAGGCACTCCGCCATACGTTCGGGGGGACCGAGTGGTCGCCCCTTTCCATATGGCTGAGATACCCGCCACCCCCTCTCAACACAATCCCCAAAAGGAGGGAAACCGGAAACAGTTCTTAAAGTTTTTGGATGTGGGATGGAGTGACCATCCCGGCCGTATTTATTAAAACAAAAAATTAAAACATTAAACGTTTTCATGTTATGTACAATTTCATTATCACATTGCGATGTTTGGCTAACCTTAACATAATCTCTAATACAGAGGTTCTCCTAGCCGAACTAGCATCCTACAAAACATTCTCTAGAAACACTGAAATTGTACATCCTAACGTTTAAGGGCCAACGGCAAGGTCATAACCGGTGTCAAGATCCCTAACCAGACTTACCCCTCCCACTTGGGAGGGGCGACAGCACAGAGGCTTACCTAAAGTGCAACTACTAACAATTTCCCTTGACTTGACGGGGGCACTTAAGACTCGACGCCATTTAAAGGTCGTTCGAAGACTTGTGTGTGGTATCTAGAAGGTATCGTGGACCTCCCCCCACCCCACACAACTTACCGCATCTGCCGTCGCAGATGACACTGGCCCCGGGAAATTCCCCAGGAGGGGGCTGTAACCCCTCCTACAAAGGAAGGGGCCTTGACCGCCTTTCCTTTACTTCCGGCGACCCGCCCTTAGACGGGACCGCCTCCCCATTGAGGGGCCAATGGCCACCTCTCCCGAGCGCTCCCATCCGTGTTGGGTGACGCCCACTCATAGGGATCTACCAATTAGTGCTCACCGATCATGACCTTACCGCCACAGGTCCGGATAGTTGACCGGCTATCCGGACCCCCCACAAAACTCCTACCTAAAGGTCATGTTTTAACGATTTTAACCAAGCTAAGAAGTCTCCTATGAGTAACTCATTGCCCACCTTCGACAAATGCACACCATCCCCCAGATACATACTGTCATCATTAATACAACTATGCGAGATCGAATGCAATGTCTTGGAACGGAACAACCTACTCACTTTGTTATTCAATTTTCTAACCGAATGATTTAAAGCAGGGATCGAGATAGCCCCCCGCCATACTTTTCGTGGGATCATATGAGACCACGCAATTATGCACCCCGGAACTCTCCTCGCTAACCAACTTACCGTGGAAAGCATAGACTCCAGGAGAAGTCGTCTACCGGTGGTGACCAAATCATTGCCCCCCAAATGCACTATGACTATGGACGGCGGTGACCTCATCCGCTCTAACAAACCCTCAAAGAATGCCTGAAACTGGTCAATACAGAGACCGCCCCTTCCGTAGAAGGACACTCTGTACCCGTATTCCCCAGGTACGTGAATCATGTCACCTGCTTTGAATACATCTGCGGCCCGTCTCACGTATGAGTGGCCCACGACCCACACCTCCTTCCTCACAGCCGGTGATGTGCGACCGCTGGCCTGGTGTTGGGTCGACTGCACAGTCCGCCCTGCCGCGTAGGCTTGCGCAACTGAAAACAAACAAAAGACAAGAAGCGTGAGTACATGATTACAGCTTCACAACATGTGCAATCGCACGTACCTCTTATAACAATTGGAGGACCAGCGCCCCACACGTTTCACTTGTTCTACATTAAGACCCCTGGCTGTAGCTTCAGTGGCAGCCCCTATTCGAAAGGAATGGGTCCCGAATTCGCCCGGGTCCAAGCCCGCTGCGGCAATGGCCATTGCAAGCACCCGCTGAAACTGAAACCTCGTCAGTGGGGTGGCGTCTGCATGCCTCAACAATGTCCCCCCCCACGATGCCACCCTTCGTGCTAGGTAATCTTCTAAGCACTGTACCGGACACATGGGTGACCCGGGGGTCCGGCGAATGATCGTGCAGTCCCCCCTCCCATCTTGGTCGGTTTTGGACCTGAGAAAGGAGACAATCATCGCATCGCCCCTGATCTGAACATGCTCCCTGCACAAGCCCCCCGACACATCCTGTTTGTTCCTTGCAACCAGCTCACTAACTCTCATAGCCCCGTGAAATGCCAGCGTAAATGCAGTCCGGAACAAACAGGTCTCGAAAGGGGACGAGCATGTGTTAGGGAGTGTGGCCAGTAACTGGGACAACCTATCTAGACCTATCGGTCGTCTTACGTCTACTCTGCGACCCTCTAGGCGTTGCCACCCACGCAGCGCCTTTTGTACTGTAAAAGACGCTGTCGGGTCCTGGATGCCATGGGCCCTGGCAACAAAGGAAATGGCGGCACGATGCCTTTGGGCCGTAGCCACCGATTTCCCAGCCCTACGTAAAGACATCAGAAAAAGTATTACCCACTCCTCCTGACCCCAAAGTCCCCCTCTCTCTGCCCCCAAAAAGGCTAAATAGGCCTGAAACGCCCCTTCATATGCCTTCCTTGTCCTGGGTGCTAGACTCTCTCCCACGAGGTGACGAAGTTCGGGGCACCGAGAGACCAGAGAGCTTCGGGGAAGGGTGCCGGCTCTGGGTCCGCTGAAGGAAGGAAACCCGAGAAAGCCTGCATGTGAAAACGAGACAGTGCATCAGCAGCCTGATTCATCACCCCTGGGACATGTTTTGCTCTGAATATCACGTTCAGTTGCATACACAGTAAGACAATTTCTTTGAGCAGCCTCAAAATCAATTTACAACGGGCTGCCTGACTATTGATGCATTCTACCACGGTCATATTGTCGGACCAGAACACAACAGAATGATCTCTGAACCCTTCTGGCCAGGTTCTCAGGGCCACCAGAATGGGAAATAGTTCAAGGAAAGCGATATTACTCGTCAGCCCCTTCTCGTGCCACCATAGGGGCCACTTTTGTGCCGACCATTTTGTGCCGAAGATGGCGCCAAAACCTATGCTTCCTGCTGAATCTGTCCATAGCCCAAGCTCTTCGGAGGACACGGCTGGCTTATTCCAGACGACTCGGCCATTGAAGTCCGCCAAGAATGCTAACCAAATCCGCATGTCCTGGCGGACCTCAGCCGATAACCTTGTGCGATGATGACCCTCCTTTAGGCCAACCATCGCTTGGGCAATTGAGCGGGAAAAAGGGCGAGCCATTGATATCACCCTCAAGGCAAAGTTCAACTTTCCCACTAATTGTTGCAACTGATGCAGTGTAACTTTGGATGCATTTAAACATACTTGGAGGGCTGCCCTGAATTTCGACACTTTGCTAGCTGGTAAACGGAAACACCCCTCCCTTGAGTCCAACTCGATCCCCAAAAACTCGAGGCAAGTCGTGGGACCCATAGTTTTACCCGGTGCCAATGGCACGCCAAAATGACCCATCAACACACAGAATTCAGCTAAGGCCTGGGCACATTCGGGATTACCGGCGGGCCAAGGAACAAAAAGTCGTCAAGGTAGTGCATTACATTTCGGAAACCCGTTCTCTTAGTGAACACCCATTGCAGGAAAGTACTGAATTGCTCAAAGTAAGCACATGATATAGAGCATCCCATTGGCATACACCTATCCATGTAAAATGACCCCTGGAACCCGAATCCCAGAAGACGCTGATCGTCTGGGTGTACCGGGAGCAACCGGAACGCTGACTCGATATCTGATTTCGCCATCAACGTCCCGTGCCCCAGGCGATTCAAGATGGCTACTGCCTCATCAAAAGATGCGTATCGCACCGAACAAACTTCTGGATCAATTGCGTCGTTCACCGAAAGACCATGTGGAGCAGACAGATTATGGATCAAACGAAACTCACCTGGGTCCTTCTTGGGGACCACCCCTAACGGAGAACAAACGAAATCCGGTACCGGGGGTACACTAAACGGGCCGGCGACCCGTCCCCGGCTAACCTCTTTCTGAATTTTCTCTTGCACTACAGATGTATGTTGTAAAACGGAAAGTTGATTTTTGCACATCCCTACTCCCTGAAAGTCCCCTACCGGGATGCGGAAACCATGTGTAAAACCGTTCCGCAGCACCCCGGCAGAAGTACGATCCGGGTATTCGCTGAGCCAGGGAATCATTGCCAAGGTATCAATCGGGGTTGGTAAAGGCGCCCCTCGGCCTAGCTTAGACCTGTTTGGCGCCTCCCCTACCCCCATTCTCACTCGTTCTGGCTCTGCACGATGACTCAGGATGGGATGACCCACACGTACTACATTCGTGTTTGAATTTACACGATCCCGGAGGCCTGGTACATTTCCCTTTGTTGAAATTAAAACAGAAACCCTTTCTCCCTGTATTGCCTGCGGGCCTCGACTGGTCGTCGGTGCTCGTACTTGGTCGAAAGGGCGACCCCACATTTTGGCGGGAGTAATCAACAACATTGCTCCCGACCAATGGCATTCTTAACATTCCCGATTCTTTCATTTTATCCCATGTTACAGAATCGTAACAATCCCAAGTCAAACTCTTGTTATGTTCCTTTTCTTTCCTGAACAGATTGTCATAACAAAACCAATGGTTACCTTGATACGCTGTCGAGTAACCCATAATTCGTGATTGATAAACGGGAAACTCAGGAAGCAACTCGGGCCTACGTTCCCCCAAAATCGATGTAAAAATACCCCACGCATTGCCCCAGTTGCCAATGTTCTCATTTACCTTAAAGGCGGCCATTTTTGCGCGCCAAACACCCGGATGCATTAGGTCCTTCTGACTTTTCACATGCTCCACATCATAATGATCAACAAGCAAGGAAAAAATATTCACGTACTCCCCCGCCCAGATCTTTTCCTTTATAGCTAAAGGCACATGTTGTCCCAATCTCTCTCTACGAGAGGGTGCTGACTCGTCCCTTGCAATCGGCAATGGCCGCTTACCTGAACCGGACGCAGCTTCTGCCGCTTGCGGCTTGTCTATCCCCGCCAACGGCGCAGCCACTCTAGCTGCCTCTCTCTTCTCACGAAGCCCTTTTATCAGCGCCTGTGCCTCGGCAGCCGTGGCGCCATTACTACTATCCCCCAACCATGCTGCTAGCTGTGCTGCCAGCTCGGGGGGCATGTCTTCCTTGGATGTCGGGGTGACGACAACGGGGATTGGATTCCCCTCCATCGTTACTGGGGTCGGCGCCTCGAGCGGGGCAGAGGGAACCGGGACGTCTCCACCGGCTGGAACCCTTCTCGGCCTCTTAGGTCTCCCTCCAGCCGGCGCAGGGCCCGAACCCTCCTCCCCATCTCGCTCCGCCAACCGTTTCTTTATGTCGGACACCTCTTTGCAAAGGGCCCGCACCATCTGGTCGGTCGTCATTCTCTTTGCGCCTTTCTTGGGCATCTCTCCGAGGAAGTATCTAGAAGACAAAGAAAAAGATCAAAACGCTCAAAATTGGCTCTTCGTTCCGTCCCGAGCTCACGTGTAGCGAGGAGGTGCAGCTTCGGAGCACAAGAACAAGAGGACGTCTTCTGGTCTTGCGTCTCTTTTTATCCGTCTTCAGGGCGGGCGAAAACCCGCCCCTGCCTGCCCCTAGGGCGGGGCTGGCTACGTCGGTGTCTAGGCCAGCCCACTCTAGGGCGGGAAAAAGCGCGCCCCGGCTACGCCGCTTCGGGCATACCAGCCGAGACGCGCTTCCCGCCCCAAAATGGCTTCCCGGGGGGATCGAGGCACTCCGCCATACGTTCGGGGGGACCGAGTGGTCGCCCCTTTCCAAAAGGTTCAATTTTGACCCGTTTCAGGCACAGAAATGACTTTAAACACACTTATTCTAGTTGACAAAGTCATAATTCACATCCAACAGTCATTTAGAGTCAAAAGAATAAATGTTGAAATTTCATCATTATAGACCATTTTGGGAATGTTCGACAGGTCCGGAGTCATCGTTTTTCATCCGAAAATTGATTTTTTTGACTGTACCAAAAATGATTCAAAATGTCAATTGGATCGTTCCTCATGTTGAATAACCACTTTTTAAACCCTCACAGTGACCAAAATTGCCATTTTTACAGAGTTTTGCTTACTCAAAAGCTTCAATTTTGACCCATTTCAGGCACAGAAATGACTTTAAACACACTTATTTTAGTTGACAAAGTCATAATTCACATCCAACAGTCATTTAGAGTCAAAAGATTAAATGTTAAAATTTCATCCATATTGACCATTTTGGGATCGTTCGACAGGTCCGGAGTCATCGTTTTTCATCCGAAAATTAATTTTTTGGACTGTACCAAAAATTATTCAAAATGTCAATTGGATCGTGCCTCATGTTGAATAACCACTTTTTAAACCCTCACAGTGACCAAAATTGCCATTTTTACAGAGTTTTGCTTACTCAAAAGCTTCAATTTTGACCCATTTCAGGCACAGAAATGACTTTAAACACACTTATTTTAGTTGACAAAGTCATAATTCACATCCAACAGTCATTTAGAGTCAAAAGATTAAATGCTAAAATTTCATCCATATTGACCATTTTGGGATCGTTCGACAGGTCCGGAGTCATCGTTTTTTATCCGAAAATAAATTTTTTGGACTGTACCAAAAATGATTCAAAATGTCAATTGGATCGTGCCTCATGTTGAATAACCACTTTTTAAACCCTCACAGTGACCAAAATTGCCATTTTTACAGAGTTTTGCTTACTCAAAAGCTTCAATTTTGACCCGTTTCAGGCACAGAATTGACTTTAAACACACGTATTTTAGTTGAAAAAGTCATAATTCACATCCAACAGTCATTTAGAGTCAAAAGATTAAATGTTGAAATTTCATCATTATAGACCATTTTGGGATCGTTCGACAGGTCCGGAGTCATCGTTTTTCATCCGAAAATTGATTTTTTGGACTGTACCAAAAATGATTCAAAATGTCAATTGGATCGTGCCTCATGTTGAATAACCACTTTTTAAACCCTCACAGTGACCAAAATTGCAATTTTTACAGAGTTTTGCTTACTCAAAAGCTTCAATTTTGACCCGTTTCAGGCACAGAAATGACTTTAAACACACTTATTTTAGTTGACAAAGTCCTAATTCATATCCAACAGTAATTTAGAGTCAAAAGATTAAATGTTAAAATTTCATCATTATAGACCATTTTGGGATCGTTCGACAGGTCCGGAGTCATCGTTTTTCATCCGAAAATTGATTTTTTGGACTGTACCAAAAATGATTCAAAATGTCAATTGGATCATGCCTCATGTTGAATAACCACTTTTTAAACCCTCACAATGACCGAAATTGCCATTTTTACAGAGTTTTGCTTACTCAAAAGCTTCAATTTTGACCCGTTTCAGGCACAGAAATGACTTTAAACACACTTATTTTAGTTGACAAAGTCATAATTCACATCCAACAGTCATTTAGAGTCAAAAGATTAAATGTTGAAATTTCATCATTATAGACCATTTTGGGATCGTTCGACAGGTCCGGAGTCATCGTTTTTCATCCGAAAATTGATTTTTTGGACTGTACCAAAAATGATTCAAAATGTCAATTGGATCGTGCCTCATGTTGAATAACCACTTTTTAAACCCTCACAGTGACCAAAATTGCCATTTTTACAGAGTTTTGCTTGCTCAAAAGCTTCAATTTTGACCCGTTTCAGGCACAGAAATGACTTTAAACACACTTATTCTAGTTGACAAAGTCATAATTCACATCCAACAGTCATTTAGAGTCAAAAGATTAAATGTTAAAATTTCATCATTATAGACCATTTTGGTAACATTCCACAGGTCCGGAGTCATCGTTTTTCATCCGAAAATTGATTTTTTGGACTGTACCAAAAATGATTCAAAATGTCAATTGGATCGTTCCTCATGTTGAATAACCACTTTTTAAACCCTCACAGTGACCAAAATTGCCATTTTTACAGAGTTTTGCTTACTCAAAAGCTTCAATTTTGACCCATTTCAGGCACAGAAATGACTTTAAACACACTTATTTTAGTTGACAAAGTCATAATTCACATCCAACAGTCATTTAGAGTCAAAAGATTAAATGTTAAAATTTCATCCATATTGACCATTTTGGGATCGTTCGACAGGTCCGGAGTCATCGTTTTTAATCCGAAAATTGATTTTTTGGACTGTACCAAAAATGATTCAAAATGTCAATTGGATCGTTCCTCATGTTGAATAACCACTTTTTAAACCCTCACAGTGACCAAAATTGCCATTTTTACAGAGTTTTGCTTACTCAAAAGCTTCAATTTTGACCCATTTCAGGCACAGAAATGACTTTAAACACACTTATTTTAGTTGACAAAGTCATAATTCACATCCAACAGTCATTTAGAGTCAAAAGATTAAATGTTAAAATTTCATCATTATAGACCATTTTGGGATCGTTCGACAGGTCCGAAGTCATCGTTTTTCATCCGAAAATTGATTTTTTGGACTGTACCAAAAATGATTCAAAATGTCAATTGGATCGTTCCTCATGTTGAATAGCTACTTTTTAAACCCTCACAGTGACCAAAATTGCCATTTTTACAGAGTTTTGCTTACTCAAAAGCTTCAATTTTGACCCATTTCAGGCACAGAAATGACTTTAAACACACTTATTTTAGTTGCCAAAGTCCTAATTCACATCCAACAGTAATTTAGAGTCAAAAGATTAAATGTTAAAATTTCATCCATATTGACCATTTTGGGATCGTTCGACAGGTCCGGAGTCATCGTTTTTCATCCGAAAATAAATTTTTTGGACTGTACCAAAAATGATTCAAAATGTCAATTGGATCGTGCCTCATGTTGAATAACCACTTTTTAAACCCTCACAGTGACCAAAATTGCCATTTTTACAGAGTTTTGCTTACTCAAAAGCTTCAATTTTGACCCGTTTCAGGCACAGAATTGACTTTAAACACACGTATTTTAGTTGAAAAAGTCATAATTCACATCCAACAGTCATTTAGAGTCAAAAGATTAAATGTTGAAATTTCATCCATATTGACCATTTGGGATCGTTCGACAGGTCCGGAGTCATCGTTATTCATCCGAAAATTGATTTTTTGGACTGTACTAAAAATGATTCAAAATGTCAATTGGATCGTGCCTCATGTTGAATAACCACTTTTTAAACCCTCACAGTGACCAAAATTGCCATTTTTACAGAGTTTTGCTTACTCAAAAGCTTTAATTTTGACCCGTTTCAGGCACAGAAAGGACTTTAAACACACTTATTTTAGTTGACAAAGTCATAATTCACATCCAACAGTCATTTAGAGTCAAAAGATTAAATGTTAAAATTTCATCATTATAGACCATTTTGGGAACGTTCGACAGGTCCGGAGTCATCGTTTTTCATCCGAAAATTGATTTTTTGGACTGTACCAAAAATGATTCAAAATGTCAATTGGATCGTGCCTCATGTTGAATAACCACTTTTTAAACCCTCACAGTGACCAAAATTGCCATTTTTACAGAGTTTTGCTTACTCAAAAGCTTCAATTTTGACCCGTTTCAGGCACAGAAATGACTTTAAACACACTTATTTTAGTTGACAAAGTCATAATTCACATCCAACAGTCATTTAGAGTCAAAAGATTAAATGTTGAAATTTCATCATTATAGACCATTTTGGGATCGTTCGACAGGTCCGGAGTCATCGTTTTTCATCCGAAAATTGATTTTTTGGACTGTACCAAAAATGATTCAAAATGTCAATTGGATCGTTCCTCATGTTGAATAACCACTTTTTAAACCCTCACAGTGACCAAAATTGCCATTTTTACAGAGTTTTGCTTACTCAAAAGCTTCAATTTTGACCCGTTTCAGGCACAGAAATGACTTTAAACACATTTATTTTAGTTGACAAAGTCATAATTCACATCCAACAGTCATTTAGAGTCAAAAGATTAAATGTTAAAATTTCATCATTATAGACCATTTTGGGATCGGTCGACAGGTCCGAAGTCATCGTTTTTCATCCGAAAATTGATTTTTTGGACTGTACCAAAAATGATTCAAAATGTCAATTGGATCGTTCCTCATGTTGAATAACCACTTTTTAAACCCTCACAGTGACCAAAATTGCCATTTTTACAGAGTTTTGCTTACTCAAAAGGTTCAATTTTGACCCGTTTCAGGCACAGAATTGACTTTAAATACACGTATTTTAGTTGAAAAAGTCATAATTCACATCCAACAGTCATTTAGAGTCAAAAGATTAAATGTTGAAATTTCATCCATATTGACCATTTGGGATCGTTCGACAGGTCCGGAGTCATCGTTTTTCATCAGAAAATGGATTTTTTGGACTGTACTAAAAATGATTCAAAATGTCAATTGGATCGTGCCTCATGTTGAATAACCACTTTTTAAACCCTCACAGTGACCAAAATTGCCATTTTTACAGAGTTTTGCTTACTCAAAAGCTTTAATTTTGACCCGTTTCAGGCACAGAAATGACTTTAAACACACTTATTCTAGTTGACAAAGTCATAATTCACATCCAACAGTCATTTAAAGTCAAAAGAATAAATGTTGAAATTTCATCATTATAGACCATTTTGGGAATGTTCGACAGGTCCGGAGTCATCGTTTTTCATCCGAAAATTGATTTTTTTGACTGTACCAAAAATGATTCAAAATGTCAATTGGATCGTTCCTCATGTTGAATAACCACTTTTTAAACCCTCACAGTGACCAAAATTGCCATTTTTACAGAGTTTCGCTTACTCAAAAGCTTCAATTTTGACCCATTTCAGGCACAGAAATGACTTTAAACACACTTATTTTAGTTGACAAAGTCATAATTCACATCCAACAGTCATTTAGAGTCAAAAGATTAAATGTTAAAATTTCATCATTATAGACCATTTTGGGATCGTTCGACAGGTCCGAAGTCATCGTTTTTCATCCGAAAATAAATTTTTTGGACTGTACCAAAAATGATTCAAAATGTCAATTGGATCGTGCCTCATGTTGAATAACCACTTTTTAAACCCTCACAGTGACCAAAATTGCCATTTTTACAGAGTTTTGCTTACTCAAAAGCTTCAATTTTGACCCGTTTCAGGCACAGAATTGACTTTAAACACACGTATTTTAGTTGAAAAAGTCATAATTCACATCCAACAGTCATTTAGAGTCAAAAGATTAAATGTTGAAATTTCATCCATATTGACCATTTGGGATCGTTCGACAGGTCCGGAGTCATCGTTATTCATCCGAAAATTGATTTTTTGGACTGTACTAAAAATGATTCAAAATGTCAATTGGATCGTGCCTCATGTTGAATAACCACTTTTTAAACCCTCACAGTGACCAAAATTGCCATTTTTACAGAGTTTTGCTTACTCAAAAGCTTTAATTTTGACCCGTTTCAGGCACAGAAATGACTTTAAACACACTTATTTTAGTTGACAAAGTCATAATTCACATCCAACAGTCATTTAGAGTCAAAAGATTAAATGTTAAAATTTCATCATTATAGACCATTTTGGGAACGTTCGACAGGTCCGGAGTCATCGTTTTTCATCCGAAAATTGATTTTTTGGACTGTACCAAAAATGATTCAAAATGTCAATTGGATCGTGCCTCATGTTGAATAACCACTTTTTAAACCCTCACAGTGACCAAAATTGCCATTTTTACAGAGTTTTGCTTACTCAAAAGCTTCAATTTTGACCCGTTTCAGGCACAGAAATGACTTTAAACACACTTATTTTAGTTGACAAAGTCATAATTCACATCCAACAGTCATTTAGAGTCAAAAGATTAAATGTTGAAATTTCATCATTATAGACCATTTTGGGATCGTTCGACAGGTCCGGAGTCATCGTTTTTCATCCGAAAATTGATTTTTTGGACTGTACCAAAAATGATTCAAAATGTCAATTGGATCGTTCCTCATGTTGAATAACCACTTTTTAAACCCTCACAGTGACCAAAATTGCCATTTTTACAGAGTTTTGCTTACTCAAAAGCTTCAATTTTGACCCGTTTCAGGCACAGAAATGACTTTAAACACATTTATTTTAGTTGACAAAGTCATAATTCACATCCAACAGTCATTTAGAGTCAAAAGATTAAATGTTAAAATTTCATCATTATAGACCATTTTGGGATCGGTCGACAGGTCCGAAGTCATCGTTTTTCATCCGAAAATTGATTTTTTGGACTGTACCAAAAATGATTCAAAATGTCAATTGGATCGTTCCTCATGTTGAATAACCACTTTTTAAACCCTCACAGTGACCAAAATTGCCATTTTTACAGAGTTTTGCTTACTCAAAAGGTTCAATTTTGACCCGTTTCAGGCACAGAATTGACTTTAAATACACGTATTTTAGTTGAAAAAGTCATAATTCACATCCAACAGTCATTTAGAGTCAAAAGATTAAATGTTGAAATTTCATCCATATTGACCATTTGGGATCGTTCGACAGGTCCGGAGTCATCGTTTTTCATCAGAAAATGGATTTTTTGGACTGTACTAAAAATGATTCAAAATGTCAATTGGATCGTGCCTCATGTTGAATAACCACTTTTTAAACCCTCACAGTGACCAAAATTGCCATTTTTACAGAGTTTTGCTTACTCAAAAGCTTTAATTTTGACCCGTTTCAGGCACAGAAATGACTTTAAACACACTTATTCTAGTTGACAAAGTCATAATTCACATCCAACAGTCATTTAGAGTCAAAAGAATAAATGTTGAAATTTCATCATTATAGACCATTTTGGGAATGTTCGACAGGTCCGGAGTCATCGTTTTTCATCCGAAAATTGATTTTTTTGACTGTACCAAAAATGATTCAAAATGTCAATTGGATCGTTCCTCATGTTGAATAACCACTTTTTAAACCCTCACAGTGACCAAAATTGCCATTTTTACAGAGTTTCGCTTACTCAAAAGCTTCAATTTTGACCCATTTCAGGCACAGAAATGACTTTAAACACACTTATTTTAGTTGACAAAGTCATAATTCACATCCAACAGTCATTTAGAGTCAAAAGATTAAATGTTAAAATTTCATCATTATAGACCATTTTGGGATCGTTCGACAGGTCCGAAGTCATCGTTTTTCATCCGAAAATTGATTTTTTGGACTGTACCAAAAATGATTCAAAATGTCAATTGGATCGTTCCTCATGTTGAATAGCTACTTTTTAAACCCTCACAGTGACCAAAATTGCCATTTTTACAGAGTTTTGCTTACTCAAAAGCTTCAATTTTGACCCATTTCAGGCACAGAAATGACTTTAAACACACTTATTTTAGTTGACAAAGTCATAATTCACATCCAACAGTCATTTAGAGTCAAAAGATTAAATGTTAAAATTTCATCCATATTGACCATTTTGGGATCGTTCGACAGGTCCGGAGTCATCGTTTTTCATCCGAAAATAAATTTTTTGGACTGTACCAAAAATGATTCAAAATGTCAATTGGATCGTGCCTCATGTTGAATAACCACTTTTTAAACCCTCACAGTGACCAAAATTGCCATTTTTACAGAGTTTTGCTTACTCAAAAGCTTCAATTTTGACCCGTTTCAGGCACAGAATTGACTTTAAACACATGTATTTTAGTTGAAAAAGTCATAATTCACATCCAACAGTCATTTAGAGTCAAAAGATTAAATGTTGAAATTTCATCCATATTGACCATTTGGGATCGTTCGACAGGTCCGGAGTCATCGTTATTCATCCGAAAATTGATTTTTTGGACTGTACTAAAAATGATTCAAAATGTCAATTGGATCGTGCCTCATGTTGAATAACCACTTTTTAAACCCTCACAGTGACCAAAATTGCCATTTTTACAGAGTTTTGCTTACTCAAAAGCTTTAATTTTGACCCGTTTCAGGCACAGAAATGACTTTAAACACACTTATTCTAGTTGACAAAGTCATAATTCACATCCAACAGTCATTTAGAGTCAAAAGAATAAATGTTAACATTTCATCATTATAGACCATTTTGGGAATGTTCGACAGGTCCGGAGTCATCGTTTTTCATCCGAAAATTGATTTTTTTGACTGTACCAAAAATGATTCAAAATGTCAATTGGATCGTTCCTCATGTTGAATAACCACTTTTTAAACCCTCACAGTGACCAAAATTGCCATTTTTACAGAGTTTTGCTTACTCAAAAGCTTCAATTTTGACCCGTTTCAGGCACAGAAATGACTTTAAACACATTTATTTTAGTTGACAAAGTCATAATTCACATCCAACAGTCATTTAGAGTCAAAAGATTAAATGTTAAAATTTCATCATTATAGACCATTTTGGGATCGGTCGACAGGTCCGAAGTCATCGTTTTTCATCCGAAAATTGATTTTTTGGACTGTACCAAAAATGATTCAAAATGTCAATTGGATCGTTCCTCATGTTGAATAACTACTTTTTAAACCCTCACAGTGACCAAAATTGCCATTTTTACAGAGTTTTGCTTACTCAAAAGCTTCAATTTTGACCCATTTCAGGCACAGAAATGACTTTAAACACACTTATTTTAGTTGACAAAGTCATAATTCACATCCAACAGTCATTTAGAGTCAAAAGATTAAATGTTAAAATTTCATCCATATTGACCATTTTGGGATCGTTCGACAGGTCCGGAGTCATCGTTTTTCATCCGAAAATTAATTTTTTGGACTGTACCAAAAATGATTCAAAATGTCAATTGGATCGTGCCTCATGTTGAATAACCACTTTTTAAACCCTCACAGTGACCAAAATTGCCATTTTTACAGAGTTTTGCTTACTCAAAAGGTTCAATTTTGACCCGTTTCAGGCACAGAATTGACTTTAAACACACGTATTTTAGTTGAAAAAGTCATAATTCACATCCAACAGTCATTTAGAGTCAAAAGATTAAATGCTGAAATTTCATCCATATTGACCATTTGGGATCGTTCGACAGGTCCGGAGTCATCGTTTTTCATCCGAAAATGGATTTTTTGGACTGTACTAAAAATGATTCAAAATGTCAATTGGATCGTGCCTCATGTTGAATAACCACTTTTTAAACCCTCACAGTGACCAAAATTGCCATTTTTACAGAGTTTTGCTTACTCAAAAGCTTTAATTTTTGACCCGTTTCAGGCACAGAAATGACTTTAAACACACTTATTCTAGTTGACAAAGTCATAATTCACATCCAACAGTCATTTAGAGTCAAAAGAATAAATGTTGAAATTTCATCATTATAGACCATTTTGGGAATGTTCGACAGGTCCGGAGTCATCGTTTTTCATCCGAAAATTGATTTTTTTGACTGTACCAAAAATGATTCAAAATGTCAATTGGATCGTTCCTCATGTTGAATAACCACTTTTTAAACCCTCACAGTGACCAAAATTGCCATTTTTACAGAGTTTCGCTTACTCAAAAGCTTCAATTTTGACCCATTTCAGGCACAGAAATGACTTTAAACACACTTATTTTAGTTGACAAAGTCATAATTCACATCCAACAGTCATTTAGAGTCAAAAGATTAAATGTTAAAATTTCATCATTATAGACCATTTTGGGAACGTTCGACAGGTCCGGAGTCATCGTTTTTCATCCGAAAATTGATTTTTTGGACTGTACCAAAAATGATTCAAAATGTCAATTGGATCGTGCCTCATGTTGAATAACCACTTTTTAAACCCTCACAGTGACCAAAATTTCCATTTTTACAGAGTTTCGCTTACTCAAAAGCTTCAATTTTGACCCATTTCAGGCACAGAAATGACTTTAAACACACTTATTTTAGTTGACAAAGTCATAATTCACATCCAACAGTCATTTAGAGTCAAAAGATTAAATGTTAAAATTTCATCATTATAGACCATTTTGGGAACGTTCGACAGGTCCGGAGTCATCGTTTTTCATCCGAAAATTGATTTTTTGGACTGTACCAAAAATGATTCAAAATGTCAATTGGATCGTGCCTCATGTTGAATAACCACTTTTTAAACCCTCACAGTGACCAAAATTGCCATTTTTACAGAGTTTTGCTTACTCAAAAGCTTCAATTTTGACCCGTTTCAGGCACAGAAATGACTTTAAACACACTTATTTTAGTTGACAAAGTCATAATTCACATCCAACAGTCATTTAGAGTCAAAAGATTAAATGTTGAAATTTCATCATTATAGACTATTTTGGGATCGTTCGACAGGTCCGGAGTCATCGTTTTTCATCCGAAAATTGATTTTTTGGACTGTACCAAAAATGATTCAAAATGTCAATTGGATCGTGCCTCATGTTGAATAACCACTTTTTAAACCCTCACAGTGACCAAAATTGCCATTTTTACAGAGTTTTGCTTGCTCAAAAGCTTCAATTTTGACTCGTTTCAGGCACAGAAATGACTTTAAACACACTTATTCTAGTTGACAAAGTCATAATTCACATCCAACAGTCATTTAGAGTCAAAAGATTAAATGTTAAAATTTCATCATTATAGACCATTTTGGGAACATTCCACAGGTCCGGAGTCATCGTTTTTCATCCGAAAATTGATTTTTTGGACTGTACCAAAAATGATTCAAAATGTCAATTGGATCGTTCCTCATGTTGAATAACCACTTTTTAAACCCTCACAGTGACCAAAATTGCCATTTTTACAGAGTTTTGCTTACTCAAAAGCTTCAATTTTGACCCATTTCAGGCACAGAAATGACTTTAAACACACTTATTTTAGTTGACAAAGTCATAATTCACATCCAACAGTCATTTAGAGTCAAAAGATTAAATGTTAAAATTTCATCATTATAGACCATTTTGGGAACGTTCGACAGTCATCGTTTTTCATCCGAAAATTGATTTTTTGGACTGTACCAAAAATGATTCAAAATGTCAATTGGATCATGCCTCATGTTGAATAACCACTTTTTAAACCCTCACAGTGACCAAAATTGCCATTTTTACAGAGTTTTGCTTACTCAAAAGCTTCAATTTTGACCCGTTTCAGGCACAGAAATGACTTTAAACACACTTATTTTAGTTGACAAAGTCATAATTCACATCCAACAGTCATTTAGAGTCAAAAGATTAAATGTTAAAATTTCATCCATATTGTTCATTTTGGGATCGTTCGACAGGTCCGGAGTCATCGTTTTTCATCCGAAAATTAATTTTTTGGACTGTACCAAAAATGATTCAAAATGTCAATTGGATCGTGCCTCATGTTGAATAACCACTTTTTAAACCCTCACAGTGACCAAAAATTGCCATTTTTACAGAGTTTTGCTTACTCAAAAGGTTCAATTTGACCCGTTTCAGGCACAGAAATGACTTTAAACACACTTATTCTAGTTGACAAAGTCATAATTCACATCCAACAGTCATTTAGAGTCAAAAGAATAAATGTTGAAATTTCATCATTATAGACCATTTTGGGAATGTTCGACA
Organism: Lissotriton vulgaris; assembly: GCF_964263255.1. Taxonomy (NCBI): domain Eukaryota; kingdom Metazoa; phylum Chordata; class Amphibia; order Caudata; family Salamandridae; genus Lissotriton; species Lissotriton vulgaris. Next base: position 3,267 of record NW_028250891.1, on the reverse strand, counting down.
GGTCCGGAGTCATCGTTTTTCATCCGAAAATTGATTTTTTTGACTGTACCAAAAATGATTCAAAATGTCAATTGGATCGTTCCTCATGTTGAATAACCACTTTTTAAACCCTCACAGTGACCAAAATTGCCATTTTTACAGAGTTTTGCTTACTCAAAAGCTTCAATTTTGACCCATTTCAGGCACAGAAATGACTTTAAACACACTTATTTTAGTTGACAAAGTCATAATTCACATCCAACAGTCATTTAGAGTCAAAAGATTAAATGTTAAAATTTCATCCATATTGACCATTTTGGGATCGTTCGACAGGTCCGGAGTCATCGTTTTTCATCCGAAAAATTAATTTTTTGGACTGTACCAAAAATTATTCAAAATGTCAATTGGATCGTGCCTCATGTTGAATAACCACTTTTTAAACCCTCACAGTGACCAAAATTGCCATTTTTACAGAGTTTTGCTTACTCAAAAGCTTCAATTTTGACCCATTTCAGGCACAGAAATGACTTTAAACACACTTATTTTAGTTGACAAAGTCATAATTCACATCCAACAGTCATTTAGAGTCAAAAGATTAAATGCTAAAATTTCATCCATATTGACCATTTTGGGATCGTTCGACAGGTCCGGAGTCATCGTTTTTTATCCGAAAATAAATTTTTTGGACTGTACCAAAAATGATTCAAAATGTCAATTGGATCGTGCCTCATGTTGAATAACCACTTTTTAAACCCTCACAGTGACCAAAATTGCCATTTTTACAGAGTTTTGCTTACTCAAAAGCTTCAATTTTGACCCGTTTCAGGCACAGAATTGACTTTAAACACACGTATTTTAGTTGAAAAAGTCATAATTCACATCCAACAGTCATTTAGAGTCAAAAGATTAAATGTTGAAATTTCATCATTATAGACCATTTTGGGATCGTTCGACAGGTCCGGAGTCATCGTTTTTCATCCGAAAATTGATTTTTTGGACTGTACCAAAAATGATTCAAAATGTCAATTGGATCGTGCCTCATGTTGAATAACCACTTTTTAAACCCTCACAGTGACCAAAATTGCAATTTTTACAGAGTTTTGCTTACTCAAAAGCTTCAATTTTGACCCGTTTCAGGCACAGAAATGACTTTAAACACACTTATTTTAGTTGACAAAGTCCTAATTCATATCCAACAGTAATTTAGAGTCAAAAGATTAAATGTTAAAATTTCATCATTATAGACCATTTTGGGATCGTTCGACAGGTCCGGAGTCATCGTTTTTCATCCGAAAATTGATTTTTTGGACTGTACCAAAAATGATTCAAAATGTCAATTGGATCATGCCTCATGTTGAATAACCACTTTTTAAACCCTCACAATGACCGAAATTGCCATTTTTACAGAGTTTTGCTTACTCAAAAGCTTCAATTTTGACCCGTTTCAGGCACAGAAATGACTTTAAACACACTTATTTTAGTTGACAAAGTCATAATTCACATCCAACAGTCATTTAGAGTCAAAAGATTAAATGTTGAAATTTCATCATTATAGACCATTTTGGGATCGTTCGACAGGTCCGGAGTCATCGTTTTTCATCCGAAAATTGATTTTTTGGACTGTACCAAAAATGATTCAAAATGTCAATTGGATCGTGCCTCATGTTGAATAACCACTTTTTAAACCCTCACAGTGACCAAAATTGCCATTTTTACAGAGTTTTGCTTGCTCAAAAGCTTCAATTTTGACCCGTTTCAGGCACAGAAATGACTTTAAACACACTTATTCTAGTTGACAAAGTCATAATTCACATCCAACAGTCATTTAGAGTCAAAAGATTAAATGTTAAAATTTCATCATTATAGACCATTTTGGTAACATTCCACAGGTCCGGAGTCATCGTTTTTTCATCCGAAAATTGATTTTTTGGACTGTACCAAAAATGATTCAAAATGTCAATTGGATCGTTCCTCATGTTGAATAACCACTTTTTAAACCCTCACAGTGACCAAAATTGCCATTTTTACAGAGTTTTGCTTACTCAAAAGCTTCAATTTTGACCCATTTCAGGCACAGAAATGACTTTAAACACACTTATTTTAGTTGACAAAGTCATAATTCACATCCAACAGTCATTTAGAGTCAAAAGATTAAATGTTAAAATTTCATCCATATTGACCATTTTGGGATCGTTCGACAGGTCCGGAGTCATCGTTTTTAATCCGAAAATTGATTTTTTGGACTGTACCAAAAATGATTCAAAATGTCAATTGGATCGTTCCTCATGTTGAATAACCACTTTTTAAACCCTCACAGTGACCAAAATTGCCATTTTTACAGAGTTTTGCTTACTCAAAAGCTTCAATTTTGACCCATTTCAGGCACAGAAATGACTTTAAACACACTTATTTTAGTTGACAAAGTCATAATTCACATCCAACAGTCATTTAGAGTCAAAAGATTAAATGTTAAAATTTCATCATTATAGACCATTTTGGGATCGTTTCGACAGGTCCAAAGTCATCATTTTTCATCCGAAAATTGATTTTTTGGACTGTACCAAAAATGATTCAAAATGTCAATTGGATCGTTCCTCATGTTGAATAGCTACTTTTTTAAACCCTCACAGTGACCAAAATTGCCATTTTTACAGAGTTTTGCTTACTCAAAAGCTTCAATTTTGACCCATTTCAGGCACAGAAATGACTTTAAACACACTTATTTTAGTTGACAAAGTCATAATTCACATCCAACAGTCATTTAGAGTCAAAAGATTAAATGTTAAAATTTCATCCATATTGACCATTTTGGGATCGTTCGACAGGTCCGGAGTCATCGTTTTTCATCCGAAAATAAATTTTTTGGACTGTACCAAAAATGATCAAAATGTCAATTGGATCGTGCCTCATGTTGAATAACCACTTTTTAAACCCTCACAGTGACCAAAAATTGCCATTTTTTACAGAGTTTTGCTTACTCAAAAGCTTCAATTTTGACCCGTTTCAGGCACAGAATTGACTTTAAACACACGTATTTTAGTTGAAAAAGTCATAATTCACATCCAACAGTCATTTAGAGTCAAAAGATTAAATGTTGAAAATTTCATCCATATTGACCATTTGGGATCGTTCGACAGGTCCGGAGTCATCGTTATTCATCCGAAAATTGATTTTTTGGACTGTACTAAAAATGATTCAAAAATGTCAATTGGATCGTGCCTCATGTTGAATAACCACTTTTTAAACCCTCACAGTGACCAAAATTGCCATTTTTACAGAGTTTTGCTT